>NW_020539727.1:19266452-19284490 GCF_003426905.1 Ctenocephalides felis
GTTACCTGCTAACGGTACAACCACATCACTACAACAACATGTAGGTGCGAATACAAAATACAAAAGTTTTGTTATGATAACCCAAACGCCAGAGGAATCCTCCTTAGTCAACGTGGTCACCTCCGAAACGACCAAAGTCACACACGACGTCACTGTACGTCACACGAACGATGAGATAAATGATATAAATGACATAAGTGATATAAATGATATAAATGACATAAGTGATATAAGTGACCAAGTGCAGGTTGTTAACATGAAAATCGCCAGTGATGGTAACAAAGTGCGTGTTTTATCCGGTGACCAGTTGAGTCAAGTTATTTGTTTAGAAGAAGGTTTGGCAGATGATGATTCGTGGGTTGAGGACGTCGGAAGTCACGACGATGATGAAGATTTTGCAACAACCACAGCCACAGAGTCGGATTCTGGGGGCGAGGACGCCCTTATGGCTATGTTGTTATCCCAACAGTCAGACCGTGAAGAAGAACTCCGAGGCTACCATAGGCAAGCCATAGACTTCACCTTATTCACAATTGCTGAGGAAAGTTGTGAGGAAAGTGAGACTGAGTGCAAACCCCAACCTAAACAACGTCCTTTATCGTCATCAGAACTTGAAAAATATTTTTTCTTCGGCTTGTGTGGTGATGGTGCTAACCAACCTAGTAGTAACCAAGTACCTAGTAGTAATTTGGATGAAGCCTCGGAGACTTCTAGTGTATACAGTGAAGGTGTAGACTCGATCACCAACGACGATGATGTAAATTCTGGCAACACCGAAGAATCCCAAGAACGCCTAGCGTCTTCACGCCTGGAAAAATATTTCCTCACCGGTTTTATGGGTTTTACCGAACGTCGGGAGTCTGATGGTAGTGGCAGTGTTGGTTCTGACAGTGAAGGTAGACCTAGTCCTGAACAAAGACGTAAACGTCTAGTACGTGCACGTGGTACAGGCAGATCTTCACATTCATCATCCCTAGACAATCTACTAGTCGACCAGAACACTGAAGTTGAACCTCAATTATTAGCAAATTCTGTAAACGATTTGGTGCAACAACAAAGTTCCCAAGATTCCTCCGAAACCGATGAAGGCGGTAACGTTGACGAAGGTGCTATCAGTTTTGATAAAGATGGTACATTTGATACAGTCAAACGCAAACAAAAACATGCTAAAAAAAACAAGCATGAAAATAATGAAGATATTGATCACAAAGATGATGATGACATTCAACCGCAGCCAGAATTCCTAAATATGACACCAACGGATTTGGCTATTAGCAGAAACAAGCAACATAGTCGTGACAGTGGTTTTATAGGCAGCTGTGATGATTTGTTGAAGGAACAAAAAGGTAATCAATAAATTTTATTTCAAGTAAAACTCGAAAGATATATTTGTTAAAGTTTAGATGCAATTAGTACTGTAGATACATGTTTTCAACTTTAGATGCAATTATAAACTCACTGAAATTTTGTAGAGTATTTTGTTGTATGAAGACATTGTAGATAATTTAATTCGCAACAAATTTGTCGAATATTTCATTTAAATTGATCCACAATTTTAGAAGTTATCAGGAAAATAAATGTCACTAGACAAATTTTATTCCTAGACTGCTAAGACCCAGTAGATTCATTTCTTCAACTTTAGATGCAATTATAAACTCAGTAAAATTTTGTAGAGCATTTTGTTGTATGAAGACATTGTAGATAGTTTTATTAGCTATAAATTTGCCAAATATTTCATTTAGATTGGTCCACAATTTTAGAAGTCATCAGGAAAATAAATGTCACTAGACAAATTTTATTCCAAGACTACTAAAAACAAGTACTCCATGCACTTGCAATTGGTGTACCTTTCACAGTATTTTTGAAATAACTTCTAAATTAGTTGTCTAACACAAATACTGTCTTCAGATAATTTATATCTAATTAAATTATCTAAAAAAATTTCATACATCAAAACTTCATAAAATCATTCAATACATTTATAAACTACACGTAAACTTGCGCAAAATTTCTCATATCTCGTTAGTCGCGATTTCATTCCTCGTTGTTTCATTTTTAGTGATTTTAACGATTCCATTTTGACGTGGATTGTAATTATAAAAATTGTTAGTTTTAAGTGACCTGATTTCTGCTCCTTTTGCTTCCGATTTGATGTATTCTTTTCTTCGACTGATTGTATTGATTGATTTGATTTTGGTTTTATAGTTATCGATTGATGATTTTTTGTTTTCTTTGATTGGCGCGAACGGAAATTTTGTAGAGTATTTTGTTGTATAGAGATGTTGTAGATAATTTAGTTAACAACAAATTTGCCGAATATTTTATTAAAATTAGTCCACAATTTTAGAAGTTATCGAGAAAATCAATGTCACTAGACAAATTTTAATCCAAGACTACTAAGAACAAGTAGATTGATTTCTTCAAGTTTAGATGCAATTATAAACTCCGTGAAATTTTGTAGAGTATTTTGTTGTATAGAGATGTTGTAGATAATTTAATTAGCAATAAATTAGCCGAATATTTCATTAAAATTGGTACACAATTTTAGAAGTTATCGAAAAAATAAATGTCAGTATACAAATTTTATTGGTCAGTGAACAAATTGTAGTGTACTTTCTGCAGTATTTTTGAAATAGATTTTAAATTAGTTTTTAAATTCAAATACTATCTTCAGATAATTTATAGCTAATAAAATTATCTACATTTTCTTCATACAACAAAATATTTCAAAATAACTTCATTCAACAGTAAACTGCAGCTAAACTTGAAACATTCTGTAATAGTCACCACATGCACTTGCAATTTGTGCTCTTTCTACAGTATTTTTGAAATAACTTCTAAATTTGTTGTTAGAATACACAAATACTGTGTTCAGATAATTTATAGCTAATAAAATTATCTACAAATTCTTCATACTATAAATTATTATGAACTAAAAAAAATAATGGTAAACTGCAGCTAAACTTGAAACTTTTTGCATTTGTTTTACAATTAGTGCGGGCACTTTTTAAAGGATTTTAATAAATAACTTCTAAAATTAGAGAAAATAACTTCTAAATTAGTTGTCTAACACAAATGCTGTCTTCAGATAATTTATAGCTAATAAAATTATCCACAAAATCTTCATATATCAAAACTTCCAAAAATCATTCATTGCATTTATAAATTACATCTAAACTTGCGCAAAAATTTTCAAAACCAATTTTTTCCCTCAATCTGTTATCTCTACTTAAACATTTTTGTTACCAATTTTAATTAGTTTTTGCATAACTTTTTTATCTAATTTCATTTTTTACAAGATTATAATCTTAAGCTAATCTCTATTATATAGTTTTTTTGCGAATTGAAAGCAACTGTCAGACAATTCATGTTTTCGAATATTTGTTGTATATAACTCACAAAACTTTTTCTTTTCATACTCTGAAGCCCATCATGGTGATGATGTCCAAAACAAGGTGGAGCAACTTGCTGAAATCGCTGAAGAAAACAGTTCCAGGTTGGACGAAACCGAAGGCAAGTTGTTATCACGCAAAGACAGCTTCAACAATTGGAGTTCTGACGAAGAAACCAACATGATGATGTGTAAAATGCGCCAGTTTTTCAAAACCATGGTCGCAGGCGGCCGGAATAACCAAAACCCAACCACAAACAAAACCGCAAACAAATCCCCACAACTTTTGTATTTTGAAAGCGAGTTAACAAGACTCATGAAAACTGTGCCGGGTATACGGGAGGACCAGGTTAGGGAAATTGTTGAGTATTTGAGTAGTGAAGATACCTGGAGTGACAGTTGTGACTCGTCTGATTACACAAGTTCAGATTTGGAAGGTGCCATGGATCGAACAGCCTTACGCCGACAAATTTCTGATAGTTGCAGGAGGATAATATCGAAGTTTGATGCTAATAATGTTGAGGATGAGGAAGGTGATGCTGGTGATGGCGGTGTTGTGGAAGAAGCTCGGGAGACTGCTTTTATATACCAAAAACTTGTAGCATCATTTGGTAACGAACCTGCTAAATTACCTGCACAACAACCCTTAGACGACTCGTCGCCTTTGATTGCAAAAGTAATGCACCACATTGGTAGCAGATTGGTGGCGTTAATGCAAGAGGTGTCCTCCAGTGGTGGTGAATCTCATGCAAGTGCTTCACCAAGAGTCTCTAAACACCATTACCACAGACGATCACAACATAAAGTGTCCTCGACAACCGAAGACGAGGAAGAGGACACTTTATCTTTGCCCAGGAGCAAATCGCATGATCCTTTACTCGCTGACCAGGCAGTTCCTACAGATGAACGCGAAGCCAGTGACTATGAAAGGTTTTCTTGGCGTGGAAGTTTCGAATCGGCTTTGATGACCGGTGCTGATTCCCGCACAAAGTTATCACTTTTGAGTGAAAATTCACAATCGGCAGTAGCCTTGGCTGCTAAAAGGCGCTCTGCAGGCGACTTGCTATTCGGAAGAAAATCCCCGGGAAGTCGTGAACGCCTAGACAGAGTCCGCAGTTGCGGCAGTATCGGCAGGGTTAGTACAGACTGGTCCGAGGATAATGATGATATACAACCCAAAAACCGTAGACTGAGCGTACCAGATTCCACATGTGGCTCCTCTTCCGACAACGACGACCAACAAACCTCTAATAAACGATCCACGACCCTTCCCAGGAGTTTAGTGCCTCAACAAAGTGCCAGTAGTAATTCTTTACCGCGTCAGCATCAGTTTTTGCAAAATAATAGTGGAAGTGGTGTTAAAAGTGCGAGGTATAGGGCTCCTGGGTTCGCAGGATGCAGAGCCTCTGGTGGTGGTGGTAGTGGACCTAAACGAGCTGGTTCTGCACCAGGGTTGCAGCAGCAGACTGCGCCACCTAGGAGAGAACCTAGGAGGCGAGTGGCGCATTCGCAGAACAACTCGCACCATCAACAATTGATAAGCCAAGGTAAGGAAATTTATATATACACACACATATATATATATATATATATATATATATACTAGCTGGCCCGGCAAACGTTGTTTCGCTAAGTAAGGTATATTCTAAACAATTTCTAGAGAATCAAAAATATAGAAAACATAGTATAATCCATCCAAGTCTTTTTTGGTCTTTCGACTTATTGATTACGTTTCAAGTTTAACAGATGCTTTTTAGATTCTAAATTTTGTGTATAATTTTAAATAATACTACTGAGCTTATAAACAAATTTCAAATTTCTGCCAGGAGAGAGGAGAGATAGAAAATGAATTAAGTATTTCTACTTTGACCTGCTTTTTGAAAAGTTTCAAGTAACATTCGATGAATTAAAGTAAATTTAATTCAAGGCATATATGTAGAGCAGGACGATGCACAAAGGTACAATTTAACTTTGAGCAAATATTAATTATATTATGAAAATCAAACCAATTATATCACAACAAATAACACGTTTCAAACGAACAATTATCTGACTACGTTCAGTAAAACTGCCAGCTACTTCATCATTGTAGAAATGTTCTTTTATGATGTCTTTCAAAAATTTATTATCTAGACCTTTTTACCCTATAGGTTTAATGTCTTATTTTAATTTTAAAGGTATTTTACAAAATAATTACATTTTTAACTAATGCTAAACAAACTACCAACGGAAGAAAATACTTTTATTATGGATTTTCAAAAATTACCGTTTATCTTCCGATAGCAAAGTAATAAGAATCAAGGTTATATCTGGTTATACATCTTTTTCCCTCTACTTTCAAATATTGCTGTTAAACAATGCTTAACTTTACTGGTTTTTGACACATCGGTGGTGGACCTTTTTGACCCCGGACCTTCATATATTACTATATATTCTTTGATAAATTCTGGGAAATTATAACTGGGAAAATGTTATTCGTCAAAATGTCCCTTTGATCGATACCAAATTTAGGTTCTGAATTCAAATAGCATAAATAAAAAATAATATAACCTAGAAAATGTTTTATAAATACCAATGAGTATATAATTATACAAAATGAGATCTTTCAGAGCTTCGTGTTTGAGAAAAATATGCCAAAAAAGTGCATTTTCATATTAACATTTCAAAAAAGTTGATATTGTTGAGTTTGTAATAACACTAGCAGCCCTATTACATGATTTTACTGAATTGCAAATTTATAGCTGTTTTTGTAAGAAACATGTGTGATTTTATATTTTTATAATTTAGTACACATATTAAGAAATAACATACTAAAATTTTGTAACTCTAGTATAACGTTTTATATTTTTAAATATTTATCAAGATACTAATCAAATCGTGGACTTGCAACTCGTATAAGAGTGCATTTGTTAACAAAATTGCACATTTATAGCTTTTTTTGTTAGAAACATATTTGATTTTATATTTTTATAATTGAGTACATATATTAGGTAATAACATACTAAAATTTCATAGCTCTAGTATAATATTGTATATTTTTAAAACATTTTTCAAAAGTACTTCTCATATCATATCCAACCGTCGATTCGCAACTAATAAAAATAGAGTATGCAAGTGTGCATTGCAATTTTTTAGTTTCTTCTGTTAGAAACATATTTGATTTTATATTTTTATAATTCAGTACACATATTAAGAAATAACATACTATAATTTCATAACTGTATTACAGCGCTTTATATTTTTAAAATATATTTTAAGCCGTCAATTTGTTACGCCATAACGTTTACTAACGTTCTTGTATATAAATAAAACTACAAACACAACTACTTACTACAATTTAATCATAATTAAATAATATTCACGTAAAACATCCTATTAAACGCAATTGAACATCATCTGTCAAAAATGTTTGACACTTGACGTATTAGCCACCGTCCATCGTTTTATTCAAATTACGCTTTTACAAAAATGTTCAAATTAAAAATGTAAAGTTTCTACTCGATTTAGAAATAATATCTCACCTTTCCGACAACCTACTGATTAGCACGAATTTTTCAAGACTAAGACTGGCCAAATCGGTTTAGTCGTATTCGAGGTTTAGCGGATCATTTTATCGAGAGCTTCATTTTTATATATAAGATATTTGTTTAGTAAAATGTAAAGGAATTAAATCGTAAAAGATATTTCTTCGACTACAATAATGGCTTTGTTAGCCGTCACGAAACTTAGTAAATTATCGTTGTAAAATTTAATCACACACGATTGTGATGGCCATTGAATGAATGGAACGGGTTTTTTATTACACACACACACACACACACACACACATATATATATATATATATATATATATATATATATATACATATCCGTCCGTTCACATTTAAAACCTAATTCTATTTTTACATCATGATGTAAGCAATAACTAATGATTTATTTGCACAATGAGGATTTCATTTTACTTTTATTTATTAACTTTCCGTCGAAAATGAAAATTTTTGCATTTCTCGACGTTTTGAAGGTTTCTGAACATTTTATGTGCTTTGTATGTCCGCATTTTTTCGTTAACGTTTTCGGGCGCACGGATCAACCGATTTGAATGGTTTAAAAAACATTCGATTCCTATTGATAGGGAGATGTGCTGATTAGTTTTTGGCAAAGGCAGGTCCAGGCGTTACGGAGATAAAGAGTAAAGAGTGCAGAAAATAGGAATCGAGTTTTTGAGAGAATGGAGTATCCGATTTGAATGATCTAAAAAACATTCAATTTGAAATGACGGGAAGAAGTGGTGATTAGTTTTTAGCTAAGGCAGGTGTAGTGGTTTCGGAGGTACAGAGCTAAATGTGCAAAAAATGGCAGTTTTTGAGAGAACTAAGCGTCCGATTTGATTCAAAGAACGTTCTGCTTGTCTTAACCATATAATTATTTTTGGAAAAAAAAATTGGTTGAACCTTTTTTTCATTTTTTTTTTTTATTTTTGTGTATCGAAAATAATTCAGATTTTATTTTTAATTCTGACTATAGTTCTAATATACTTTAAACAAATAATTTCAACTTTGTAATTCAGTTTATATAATTCTTATAAATATTAGACAATGTTACAATATTTATAATAATCTATTTGAAAACATTCAATATTTCTCGAACATTTCGTTACGGTACGGGAAGTTCCAGCAATTTGCCTTAAGGCACCACTATTTTGGGGTTGCAATTGATGAAAATGGCAATTAGTTAAATTCGAATAAATACATGAAAAATCGATCATCTATCTATTTATCTATTTCCGTATGTCTATTACCCATTCTATTAATTTTTTTTTGAAATGCTACTTGTTCAAACCATATTTCGAATAAGTCCATCAGTTTTTGAATAATTTAACTTCTTCAACGGTTGTGTCAGAAAGAATTCATTCTTGATGTCGTCATATTAATATTTAAAATTTACATATTATATCTGTGTTATATAACTTCAAGTTTGAGAATTTAGAATGGCGAAAAGATTTAATTTATTTATGCCTTTGGCATTTTGAGAGAAATTTATAGACATGAGAATTGACTCATTTTAAATTTACAAGAAATAATATTTAGTACAGAGGAAATAAATATTAGACTGAAAATGAGATTATAATCAGTATGCAAAAATCCAATTTAGAACCAATTTTAACTACTAAAACTTGTTTTAAAAAATCCTAATTGTTACTAAAAAATATAAACAATATATTTGAGTTTTTTTATAATAAATTTGTTCAAATTTGTTTAACAAAAAATAAAAAAATATAAGAATACTCATTACACACTTGCATTATCCTATATTCTGCACCTGTCTTCAAAAATTTATTTTTTAACCAATTTTACCTACTAAAACTTGTTTTAAAAATGCCAATTGTTACTAAAAAGTATGAACAATATATTTGAGTCCTTTAGTAATAAATTTGTTTAAATTTGTTTACCAAAACTTTAAAAAAATGTAAGTAAACTCATGACCCAGTTAATGAACTTACATTAAAATTTCTAATGAAATTGGACAACATACTCGTTCAAGGTTGTAATGTACAAATACAAATAAATCTATACATTTATATATATATATATATATATATATATATATATATATTATATATCATTTATATATACGTGTGATATCCGTAATTTCTAAATTGAAACGTGTAATTTCTTTAAATTTCTTCAAATGAATTATTTATATAAATGAGCATGCCATGGCCTAGAAAATTGTTTAGTGTTTTGTATTTACATTTTTTTGGTTCAATGACTTTGTAAATTCACAGATAATAACTTCATTATAATTGTTAAAGATAATTCTTATGCATACTCAAATTACTTTAAAAGAAATATTAAAAATTTATACATTTTTATTAGTAGTCATCTGAATAATACATTTTAAGAATCAGATGCAATTAGAAATGTAATTAAATTTTGTACGTTATTTTGTTGTATGGAGATGATTTAGATAATTTTATCAGCTATAAATTTGCCGAATATTTTATTTAGATTGGTCTAGTATTTTAGAAGTTATCAGGAAAATAAATGTCACTAGACAAATTATATTCCAAGACTACTAAGAACAAGTAGATTCATTTCTTCAAGTTTAGATGCAATTATAAATTCACTGAAATTTTGTAGAGTATTTTGTTATATGAAGATGTTGTAAATAATTTAATTAGCTACAAATTTGCCAAATATTTCATTTAAATTGGTCCACAATTTTAGAAGTTATCGAGAAAATAAATGTCAGTATACAAATTTTATTAGTCAGTGAACAAATTATAGTATACTTTCTGCAGTATTTTTGAAATACGTGGTCTGTTCAAAAAGTACCCGGAATTTTCGTTTTTTCAAAAAAATATTTATTTATTCGTCTACATTAATGTGGTCCCCTTCAAAGTAGTCCCCCCCAGATATAATACACTTATGCCAGCGTTTTTTCCAATTTTCGAAGCACCCTTGATATTCACTTTTTGATATGTCCTTGAGCACTCTCAGCTATTTTCTTCAATCGAGGAAAACCGCCGTCCTTTCATGGGTCTCTTCAACTTTGGGAATAGGAAAAAGTCACACGGAGCCATATCTGGTGAATTTTTGCACTTTGCAACACTTTATTTCATTTTTTACGCAAAATTTAATACAAATTCTTTGACTTTTCAATTCTTCCATTGTAAAAATCGCCGAGCTCAGAAAAACACCTCGAACCTTAGCGACTACCACAGACAAAGTAAACAGTGAATATAGCTGAAAATTTCATCATACTTTAGGGGCATGTATACCAACACAATAAAAAAAAATTTTGACAATCAGACACTCCAGACCCGCGAAATTTAATTATTAGTAATTCCGGGTACTTTTTGAACAGACCACGTAGATTCTAAATTAGTTGTTAAATTCAAATATTGTCTTAAGATAATTTATAGCCAATAAAATTATCTACAAATTCCTCATATAACAAATTATTATACACTAACTAAATTTAATAGTAAACTGCAAATTTTAATAGTTAAAATAGCCTCAGAATTGAATTTATTTACTGGAAAAAACTTTGCAAGTGTACCACGTGTTTACTCTTATTTTTTTTGTTACAAATTTAAATAATATTATACAATGCTGATAAATTTATATTATTTATACATTAAATACAAAATAGTCTCAGAATTGCATTTCTTTATTTACTGAAAAAAACATTGCACGAGTTTACTCTGATTTGTTGTTTTTGTTAAACAAATGTTAATAATTTTATACAATACTTACAAATTTATATTGTTTATACTTTGTTTATAATTTTAGCAACAATTTTGTTTTTTAAAGCCAATTTTAATTAATAAAATTGACTCAAAATGGAAATTTAGCAGTAGAAATATAAAAGTAGAAATTATTGCATTAATTATTTATGTGTTTTTTTTCTAAACAAATTTATACAATTATCAACTAACAACAATATTATTTATAATCCGTTATAATTTTTAGTAACAATTATGATTTTTAAGGAAAATTGTTTGCGTCAAAATAAATGTTTAAAATTGCCTCAAAATAAACTAAACTAGTTTTAATATTAATTTAAAAAGTTTATAACAAGTTGCACTATTCGATATTTTAATTGAATTTTAAAATATTCAAACTAAAATTATAAATAATTAATATAAAAAAAATCAAATTAAATACACTATATATAAAAAGTACATAAAAAAATTGAAAGGTAAGCGCTCTTTTTTTATAATTGGTGCGATATTTTCTAAATTTATAACTAAATCAAATTATTTATTAGTAAAATTCATAGTAAACAATTTTTTCATTATTTCTTCGTACAACAAATCATTCTAAGTTAATTAAATTTATTTTAAAAAATTCAAGCAAACTGAGGATGATTTGCATTAGTTAAAAACAGCAAGTTTTTTGTACTTTTTATAAAATTTTTCAAATAATTTTTTGTTGTCAAACACAAATACTGTCTTTAGATAATTTATAGCTAATAAAATTATCTACAAATTCTTCATACAACAAAATATTGTAAACTAACTAAATTTATTTGTAAACTGTAGCTAAACTTGGAACGTTCTGTAATGTAATTTGTTTTACAATTAGTGCAGGCACTTTTCACAGTATTTTTGAAATAACTTCTAAATTAGTTGTGAGATTCAAATACTGTCTTCAGATAAATTATAGATAAAAAAATTATCCAAAAATCTTCATACATCAAAACTTCATAAAATTATTCAATACATTTATAAACTACATCAAAACTTGCCCAAAATTTTGCAAAACCAATTTTTGTCATTCATCTCGTACCAATTTTAATTAGTTTTTGCATAACTTTTTATCTAGTTTCATTTTTTACAAGATCATAATCTTAATCTAATCTCTGTTATGTAGTTTTTTTGCGAATTGAAAGCAAATGTCAGACAATTCGTGTTTTCGAATATTTGTTGTATGTAACTCACAAAACTTTCTCTTTTCATACTCTGAAGAGCTGGATAAATACTTTGAAGGAAATTAAAATATACATGTAATATATATATATATATAATATATATATAATACATATATATACATATATATAAAAACATATATATTATTTAATAGCTGTAAAAAAACTCCAAATGCAACTAAATCCGTCGCAAACTGATCTAAATTAAATAGCACATTTTTTTTACTAATTTTTCAGATAACTTCTAAAGTTGTGAACGTATTCAAATATAACATTAGGCAAATTTTAAGCTAATTAAAATATCTAAAATACTCTCATATAACAAAAACCTGTAAAACTATTTTCTACATATATATAAATTAAAACTAAACTCAAACTCACCAAGTAGAATTTGTATTGTTTTACTACCAAGTATATTATTCACCTGGGTTTGTTTATAATTTAAACACACGATATTATTACTAATTTATATTAGTATTATTATGATTAACCTTATCAAATGTTCTCAAATAATACGTCAGAATTTGATTATAATAAATATATATACATATATATTATTTAAAAGCTGTAAAACAACTCCAAATGCAACTAAATCCGTCGCAAACTGATCTAAATTAAAAAGCACATTTTTTTACTAATTTTTCAGATAACTTCTAAAGTTGTGAACGTATTTAAATATAACATTAGACAAATTTCAAGCTAATTAAATTATCTAAAATACTCTCATATAACAAAAACCTGTAATACTATTTTTTCTGTATATATATAATATATATATATATATATATATATATAAATTAAAATTAAACTCGAACTCACCAATTAGAATTTGTATTGTTTTACTATCAAGTATATTATTCACCTAGGTTTGTTTATAATTTAAACACACGATATTATTACTAATTTATATTAGTATTATTATGATTAACCTTATCAAATGTTCTCAAATAATACGTCAGAATTTGATTATAATAAATATATATACATATATATTATTTAAAAGCTGTAAAAAAACTCCAAATGCAACTAAATCCGTCGCAAACTGATCTAAATTAAAAAGTGCATTTTTTTACTAATTTTTCAAATAACTTCTAAAGTTGTGAACGTATTGAAATACAATATTAGACAAATTTAAAGCTAATTAAAATATCTAAAATACTTAAATATAACAAAAACTTGTAAAACTATTTTTTCTATATATATATAAATTAAAACGAAACTCAAGCTCACCAATTAGAATTTGTATTGTTTTACTATCAAGTATATTATTCACCTAGGTTTGTTTATAATTTAAACACACGATATTATTACTAATTTATATTAGTATTATTATGATTAACCTTATCAAATGTTCTCAAATAATACGTCAGAATTTGTTTATAATAAATTATTAAACATGACTCATGATTTGCTGAAGAAAAATAAATTTGTTAAATGGTGAATGATTGATGAATTTGGTTCCGTGCATCTTTTTTACTCTGTAATTTTTAACTTCTAAATTTATGAATAAAATTTAATAGTGACTTATATGAAATTAAAGCTAAATGATTTATCTATAATTTCTGTATAATATAAAAAATATTAAATTATTTAAATATTAAATATATATTAAATATTAAATATTATATTTGGCTTTATATATAATTTAAAATTACTTACTAATAGTAAACGACATCTAAACTTATAAATTAGATATATTATATAAAATGGATGATCTTGATCAAAACTCAAGGTGTACTTTCTGGACTTTTTTTTATTAATAACTTCTAAATTAATTTTTGTATCTAATCTATACTATATTCGGTGACTTTATTGCAAATAAAATTATTTAAAATTTGGTTATACAATAAAATTTTATACGAAACTTTTGCTGAACAAATTATCTATCTGAAAGTTGCAAATTAATAAAAGATTTTAAAGATTAATAAATTTGAATCGTCCATTTTTAAATCGGTGGGTGCATTTTTTTTGTTCTGTAATTATTAACTTCTAAAATAATGAACAAAATTTAATACTTTCTTAGATGAATTTAAAGCTAAATAACTTATCTATGATATCTGTAATAAATAAAAAATATTAAAATTACTTGCCTATAGTAAACTGTATCTAGTTGCAATTACTCAATATATTTTTATTTATCGACCTCTAACAATTTTTAAATAATTTCAAACGCTTTCTGTAGCATCTTACAATATTAATGAATCTTTTGTTTAAACAAAATACCTATTTCTAATGTTTATATTACAAGAACTTTGCAAATATCAAACATAAGGCCAACTAACGGCAAATACTTCTTCGGTCGAGGAAAGGAATTTCTATTGAATAAAAATATACATAGAATACAGTCAAGTGGTAATAAAATTGCATAAAATATTTTTATAATAAAAAATGATGTATAATAAAATATTTTATTATGCTTACTATAAATAAAGTCACCGAATAAAGTATTTAGATACAAAAATGAATTTAGAAGTTATTAATAAAAAATTCCAGAAAGTACACCTTAAGTTTTGATCAAGTTTATCAAAATTGTAAGTTCAGATGTAGTTTACTATTAGTAAGTAATTTTAATATTTTTTATTTAATTCAGACATCATAGATAAATCATTTAGCTTTAATTTCATATAAGACACTATTTAATTTTGTTCATAAATTTAGAAGTTAAAAATTACAGAATGAAAGGATGCAGTTTTGTACTTAAATTTAATATTTATTTCATTAACAATTAACAAGTTACGATTTTTTTAAATTATGAGTTTGAAGCTGATTTAAAAATATATCTAATTGTTGTACAGCATTTTGTTGTAAGGAGATTCTGTAGATAATTTAATTAGCTTTAAATTAGCTAAAGACATATTTTAGTTCTTTCAATTAATTTAAAAGTTATCGACAAAATAAATACCAAAAAAATGTACCGACGATATTTGCTTAAGGACGCTCATAAACCGTGCGCCTAAATTTCTAAGTTTTACTAAAATTTTACACAAAATTGAGCTAATTTAGAAAATTATTTTATATGGCACTATCAAAGATAATTTTATTAGCTATAAAATGGCTTAATAACATATTTTCAGCTTCTAACAAATTTAAAAGTTATTAACATATTAGGTTGTCAAATATCTCCCTTCCGCTTTTTTGCTCTTGGTTTATAATACAAAAAGGCGGAAGGGAGATATTTGACAACCTTAATAAAAAAGTACAATTGTTGCAAGGCTGTTTTCAAATGCAATTTAGGTATATATGCTTAATATTTTTATTACTTAAATTTGCACATAAGTTGCCTAAACGTTGTTTATTAAAACCACATAAAATTCAATCCAATCTGATTATTCTAAATAATTTAAATAAATACCCCAAAACAAAGTCCTAAAAGTCTATTATTACTATTATTTTTATTACAGCAACTTGCCAATAGGCAAAATTTATGTATCATTTTATTCTTTGGAAATTCTTTTAAACGAAAGCAAATGATTTTGCTCATTCTTTCTTTAATAGTTTATGAGAAACTTTGTATTTACAACAATTGTACTAGTTCTCATGCATTTTCATTTTCTAAACGTTTTACTTCATAGACAACAATAAAGTATTGTAAAAGCTGTAAAATCTATAAAATTTGTAACATTTAATATTGCAAATTATCGATAAATTATATATTTTATTTTTGTTATAAATAATAATAATTTGTACATAAATCAAATCGGTCTGCTACTAAACCTATAATTGAAAATTTATTAAAGCTCTGATCTGATATGTACTTTGCAGATAATTTTATCTATATCTTCTAAAATTTTTATATTAATTTTAATACTGTTTTTGACAAATTTGTAACTTATAAAATTACCTAAAATGTTGTCATACAACAAAATTTTGTACAAGAAATAGGTATTTTTTAAAATTACCTCAAACTTGAACCTTCTTGGCCCTATTCAATTTTAAATCAGTCAATTTTTCCAGTTTCTTGGATGTAACTTTTTTTCTGATCAAAATATGAATTTTTTTTCTAAGAACCATACATTCTATATAAAACTTGCTGCATAATGGTGTGATAATATTTGCTGCCAATCTAAATAATATTTATATTATTTATAAAATTGGTTGTAATATGCGCAAATATTTTTCCATCGTATTTGAGTCATTCTTGATAAGAACTTGAATAACATTTATTAATATTTAAACAAATAGCGATCGAATTAGTGATTTGTTTAAATTTCCAATTAGCAAATCGATAAATACATTTCGAACTTTATTTATCGGATTATTAATCCGAATGAAAGGAATAATATAGATAAAATTGTGTTTGAAATAGTTTAATAACGTTTGAATTAAATTTAGTATCGTAACAATATTATAAAAATTGTTTATTTTAACTTCTACAGCATTTTGATGTATGATAATATTTTAGATTATTTAATCAGATAAAATTTGTTGTAGATTGTAGTGGAATTTATTCATAAATTCAGAAGTTATTAATAAAAGAATAAAAAAAAAGTACTAACAGAATTTTGTTCGCAGACGCTAAAGTATTTATTAGTTGTTAGTTAGTTAGTTAAACTAATTTATTTACAAAAATTTGTCATATGACAAAATTTTAGATAATTTTATTGACAACAAATTTGCCAAAGACAGTTTTAAAATTTATTAACTAATTCAAAAGTTATTGATATACATAATTGAAAAAGAGCAATCTATATTATATAGTACTTCTAGTAGATAAAGATAACCTTCAGAGATATTTTTCATCTTCAATTGCAATTTATGAGTATACCGAGTTGCTGTAGGATCTTGTTATATTAGAAAATATTTTAGATAATTTAACTTAGTACAAATTTGCCAAATATTTGATTTACTTTAAACAAACCTTTTAAAAGTTACAAGAGATGGAAAACAATAACGCATTAACATCTAGTCAATTCACAATTAAGAATAAGTACCTATTTTCAAACACAATTTTAAAGTATACCGAGTTGCTGTAGATTATTATAATATTAGAAAATATTGTGTATTATTTAATTTTATACAAATTTGTCGAATATTTGATTTACTTTAGACAAACCTTTCATAAGTTACATGAGATGAAACAACAAAAATGCATTTACATCTAGTGAATTTTTGCTTTAGAATAATTACCTATTTTCAAACGCGATTTTAAAGTATACCGAGTTGCTGTAGATCATTATAATATTAGAAAATATTATATTTTATTCAATTTCATACAAATTTGTTAAATATTTGAATGAATTTGAATGAATGAATGAATTTGAATGAAATGAATGATTTTAGACAAACCTTTCATAAGTTACAAGAGATGCAACAAATAAGTGCATGCAGCATGTTTGCACGTGCATTTCTCCAGTATTTCTTTAATAACCCAAAATTTACAAAGATAACTCATAACTTTCAATTATTATATCATAACTATCTTCGACAATTTTGTTACTAATTAAATTACTAACGACATTACCACAAAAAAACAACTTTAAAACATTAAAAACTAGTCACAAAATAATTTTTTCGCCATCCGCCTTCCGCAAGCAAAACTTTCTACTAAACCTAATAATCGTAAAACACTCAATTTCCATCCTGGTAGTCGATAGACAATAAACAATTTAATTTATAAATAACAATATAATTTATTTATCGCAAAATGTATCTTTATTATAAATTAAATAGAGAAAAAAGCACTAACAACGACTTTATCAGAGCATTTCAATGGAATTAAATAGGACATGAAGAAAAAAAGTAGGTTCTTGCAAATTAATAAAGATGTAGGGAGAAAGATTTTTTTTTTAATCGGTATTGATACCGGTTTATGGTATGGTAAAGGTTTTATTTAATAGAAAAAATATAATAGCATAAATAGAAAAAATATATATCCTGATACTTGATAAAATTTGGTTCAAATGTGACGGTGAAACCAATTTTTTTTTTGTACTTTGTTTGGTTATTTTGTTAATAACTTCCAAACTTTTTGTTAAATCTAAATACAATATTTGGCAATTTTGTTCCTAATACAATTATCGATAAAACTCCATACATTATATTGTGGTTGTACTAAAATGGCTTAATGGCACCCAAACTTAGTTGTAAGTTGATCCGCCATTGTGCACTTGCCTGAAGGCAAATTTCATACAACAATTTTACATGTGACATATCGTTGCAAAGGGCTCGAAGAGCAGAATCCGAATTTAATATTATTTTAATTTAAATAGAAAAA
>NW_020539727.1:19285490-19310262 GCF_003426905.1 Ctenocephalides felis
TTTTTTTTTTTGTACTTTTTGGGTTATTTTGTTCATAACTTCTAAACTTTTTGTTAAATGTAAATACAATATTTGGCAAATTTGTTCCTAATACAATTATCTATAAAACTTCCATACATTTATTGTGGTTGCACTAAAATGGCTTAATGGCACCCAAACTTAGTTGTAAGTTGATCCGCCATTGTGCAACTTGCCTGAAGGCAAATTTCATACAACATTTTGCATGTGATATATCGTTGCAAAGGGCTCGAAGAGCAGAATCCGAATTTGATAATTATTTTAATTTCAATAGAAAAAAAATTATAAAATTTGTTCAAAGGTAGCGGTGAAACAATTTTTTTTTTTTTTGTACTTTTTTGGGGTTTTTGTTCATAACTTCTAAACTTTTTGTTAAATCTAAATACAATATTTGGCAAATTTGTTCCTAATAGAATTATCTATAAAACTTCCATACATTATATTGTGGTTGCACTAAAAATGGCTTAATGGCACCCAAACTTAGTTGTAAGTTGATCCGCCATTGTGCAACTTGCCTGAAGGCAAATTTCATACAACATTTTGCATGTGATATATCGTTGCAAAGGGCTCGAAGAGCAGAATCCGAATTTGATAATTATTTTAATTTCAATAGAAAAAAATTATAAAATTTGGTTCAAAGGTAGCGGTGAAACCAATTTTTTTTTTTTTTGTACTTTTTGGGTTATTTTGTTCATAACTTCTAAACTTTTTGTTAAATGTAAATACAATATTTGGCAAATTTGTTCCTAATACAATTATCTATAAAACTTCCATACATTATATTGTGGTTGTACTAAAAATGGCTTAATGGCACCCAAACTTAGTTGTAAGTTGATCCGCCATTGTGCAACTTGCCTGAAGGCAAATTTCATACAACATTTTACATGTGACATATCGTTGCAAAGGGCTCGAAGAGCAGAATCCGAATTTAATAATTATTTTAATTTAAATAGAAAAATTTGGTAAAATTTGGTTCAAAGGTAGCGGTGAAACCAATTTTTTTTTTTTTTTTGTGTACTTTTTTGATTATTTTGTTAATAACTTCTAAACTTTTTGTTAAATCTAAATACAATATCTGGAAAATTTTGTTGATAACTTCTAAACTTTTTGTTAAATCTAAATACAATATTTGGCAATTTTGTTCCTAATACAATTATCTATGAACCTTCCATACATTATATTGTGGTTGTACTAAAAATGGCTAATGGCACCCAAACTTAGTTGTAAGTTGATCCGCCATTGTGCAACTTGCCTGAAGGCAAATTTCATACAACATTTTGCATGTGATATATCGTTGCAAAGGGCTCGAAGAGCAGAATCCGAATTTGATAATTATTTTAATTTCATAGAAAAAAATTATAAAATTTGGTTCAAAGGTAGCGGTGAAACCAAATTTTTTTTTTTTTTGTACTTTTTGGGTTATTTTGTTCATAACTTCTAAACTTTTTGTTAAATGTAAATACAATATTTGGCAAATTTGTTCCTAATACAATTATCTATAAAACTTCCATACATTATATTGTGGTTGCACTAAAAATGGCTTAATGGCACCCAAACTTAGTTGTAAGTTGATCCGCCATTGTGCAACTTGCCTGAAGGCAAATTTCATACAACATTTTGCATGTGATATATCGTTGCAAAGGGCTCGAAGAGCAGAATCCGAATTTGATAATTATTTTAATTTCAATAGAAAAAAATTATAAAATTTGGTTCAAAGGTAGCGGTGAAACCAATTTTTTTTTTTTTTGTACTTTTTGGGTTATTTTGTTCATAACTTCTAAACTTTTTGTTAAATGTAAATACAATATTTGGCAATTTTGTTCCTAATACAATTATCGATAAAACTTCCATACATTATATTGTGGTTGTACTAAAAATGGCTTAATGGCACCCAAACTTAGTTGTAAGTTGATCCGCCATTGTGCAACTTGCCTGAAGGCAAATTTCATACAACATTTTACATGTGACATATCGTTGCAAAGGGCTCGAAGAGCAGAATCCGAATGTAATAATTATTTTAATTTAAATAGAAAAATTTGGTAAAATTTGGTTCAAAGGTAGCGGTGAAACCAATTTTTTTTTTTTTGGTACTTTTTTGATTATTTTGTTAATAACTTCTAAACTTTCTGTTAAATCTAAATACAATATCTGGAAAATTTTGTTGATAACTTCTAAACTTTTTGTTAAATCTAAATACAATATTTGGCAGATTTGTTGCAAATTAAATTATCAATAAAACTTCCATACATTATATTGTGGTTCTACTAAAATTGGCTTGTGGAATACCATCCTAACTTGGTTGTAAGTTGATCTGTCATATGTGCAACTTGCCAGTAGACAAATTTCATATAAAATGTTGCATGTGACATATCGTTGCAAAGGGCTCGAAGAGCCGAATTCGATTTTGATAATTTATATTAAATTATTCGTAAAAAATTTTTTGGTCTAATATAGAAAATTAGCCATTCTCCAGCAATTTGCTGCTGCTGCATATTTTATAATTTATCTAGAATAAAATTAACATATTTGCATATAGTTAGTTATTTATTAATGCGGACATTCCAACATATTTATTTAAATTATTTGTTGAATTTGTGAAAGTATAAATTGCCAAGAAAATATAATTAATTTAATAAGAATTGTGTATGTAAAAATATTTATTTTAAAATCGTTGATGGTTCGGTAAATTTTTAATATTTTGTTTTGGGATAAAAAAATTATAGAATTTAGTATTTTTTGGTATAATAGATACATTTAACTATATAATAGTAAATTTGCAAATTTATAACATATTAGGTTTGGACCATATAAATTTTTAAAAGTAAGGATTCCCCTTTTTTCAACAATTCCTTGAATTTTATATAGGAAATTTTTTGGGAGTTGATTTTATGATGAAAAAATATTTATAACAGAAAATTTTATCATAAAAATTGGAGATTGCACTAATTGCATTTCACAAATTATCATACATATAAATTTCAATTCCCTTCACCATTATTTTCACTTAAAATTACGAGTAAATGTACCTTGAAATGGAAAAACTTAATTTTTTCACAATTTATTTAATTTAGAATTTGCTAAATTGTACGGAACGTTTAAAAGTGAAATTTCTTTATTTAAATATATTTTTTTAAATATTTACTAATTAACGTATTTGTTGAAGCTCGTCTAATGATAATAATAATTTGCATACAAATCTTACATATTTGCATATCAAGTGTAAATAGAAATTTACAAACACAAACAAAATTGAGTATAACTTTTTAAATTGTAAGTATAACTTAAAACTGTCTTCAGGAGAGTTTTAGATAATTAAATTATCTACAAGTTTTTCATACAGCAAAATTTTGTAGCACAAGTTTTTGTATTTTTAAAAATTTTTGAAACTCGAGGAATTTTGTAATTAAATTTCAGCAAGTGTTCGAGTATCGTGCAATATTTTTGTTATAACTTTTAAAATAGTTATTAAAACTTTGTGTACTATTTGGACAAATTTTGTAGTATTATATTTTCTTCAAATTTAATATAAATTTGACACGGAATCATCATTTTTATATCTACAAATTATATTATTTTATTATTATTAGCACAAGCCTGATGGTGACATTTTTTTTACGAATTTAGCAATTACCCTTAAACTATTAGATATATCTTAAAACAACATTAGAAAGATTTTAAGACAATTCAATAATCTAAAACTTTTTCTCACAACAATATTTTGTACCATGGATTTTTATAATTTTAAAAATTTATTAAAAACTGTATGCAATCAAATAATTCTGATGATACTTTCGGGACATGTTTACATAAATTATTATATAATTCGTAAAATATTAAAGATAACCCAAAACTGTTTTAGACAACATTTTAGATAATGAAATTATCTACAACTTTTTTATATCACGATTTCGTATCAAAATTCCTTATATTTTTAAAATGCCTGCAAAGTCGTATGATATATACAAATAGCAGAGGGTACGTATTTTCTTGGTTTAAACGTAAAATCAACACGTGATTTGTTCATATATACATGTATATACAAATATATATATATATATATATATATATATATATATATATACATATATATATTCTAATGTGTCTATTAGTCAGGGCAATTGCACAAACTAGTTTGAATTGCAATATTCGAAAGTTGTTTTCGAGCCACTAATAATAATATCATATTATGCATCAATGAATAATTTGTTTGGAATACAATTTAAATTAATTAACTCTAAACAAATCTAATAAATCAGTTAAAATACGAGCTTCAATAGCAAAAGTTAACAAAAATGTAATTTTTGCACATTTTTTAAATAACCAGTAACAAATTTGTTTAATAATTGATATATTTTTAATTTTGTAAAATATTTTTTCATATCAGAAATTTCATCCTGATTTATTAAATTAAATAATTTAATGATTATTATTAAATCATTATTTTTAGTTACTTGTCATTTATTAGGTAAATCTAAGATTATTGCAAATATTTAGGTCAAAATGAAAACTAACTTGAATAACGATTGTATTGACTATTTGTATATTGTTGCTTTTGTACAAGATAATAAATCGTCTTGTTATTATTGTTGCTTTTTGATACTTGACATAGATTTATACACGAAATAAAAGACATTGTCCAGCTTAATTGAGTTTTTCAGGTTGAAGAAATGTTTATACACAAATATAGTGTGAGAAAAAGTTTTTTGTTATTTAATGCTCTAAAAGTTTTCTAAAGATACTTTGTTAAAATTTTAAATAGTTTATGAATTACAAGGATTTGATGGTGCGCAATGAAAATATCTTCACCAACGAACTACTTTTGTGCAAATTTTTGCTATATCTAATAGAATATTAATTACAACCTAAAACTATCTATGAGGAAGTTTTAGATAATAAAATTATCTGAAACTTTTTCTCATATTAAAATGCTGTAACACGATTTTTTATATTATATATCATAGATATAACAAAATAATGCATAAAGATATCACTACCGGAGTATTTACTCTATAACTCCTAAATTTACACACATAACTTACAACTATATTTGGCAAATTTGTAGCTAGTATACGCAAATATAGTGTGAGATAAAGTTTTTTATTATTTGATGCTCTAAAAGTTTTCTAAAGATACTGAATTAATATTTTGAATAGTTTATGAATTATAACGATTTGAACAGTACAATAAGCCAAAATGGGTTAAATTTTTGTTTTTTTTCAATGGCAAAATCTATCATTATCATTTACCAAAATATATAAATAATTGTATGTGAAACCAAATTTTTTAAATAATTGTGTGTGAATTTCTGCCTTCAGTCGAGTCGTGTCAAGAGATAATTAACCTTTTCTATTGAGTCCGAACTTACACCCACTAATATCACGTTTATAGTGGTGTTCATCGAGATTAAATATTGATATAAATATATATATATATATATATATATATATATATATATATATATATAACTTATATATAAAAATGGAGCTGTCTTTCAAATGTCCGAATAAAACTCGAAAACCGCTGAATGGATTTGGCCAGTCTTAGTCTTGAAAAATTCGTGCCAATCCAGAGATTGTCCAAAAGGTGAGATAATATTTCAAATCCGCGTAGAAACTTTATATTTTTAATTTGAAAATTTTTGTAGAAGCGTACCTTTGATAAAACAATGGACGGTGGCTAACACGTGAAATGTCAAACGATTTTGACAGATGATGTTCAATTACATTTAATAAGATGTTTTACGTGAATATTATTTAATTATGATTAAATTGTGGTAAGTAGTTTTGTTTGTAGTTTTATTTATATATAAAAACGTTAGTAAACGGGCCACAAGTGTTACTAGAAACTAAATATCAACTTTTTTGAAATGTTAATATAAAAATGCAATTTTTGGCATATTTTTCTCAAACACGGTGCTCTGAAAGATCTCATTTGTATAATTATATATACTCATTGGTATTTATAAAACATTTTCTAGGTTATATTATTTTTTATTTATGTTATTTAAATTCAGAACCCAAATTTGGTATCGATCAAAGGGACATTTTGCCGAATAACATTTTCCCAGTTATAATTTCGTAGAATTTATCAAAGAATAGATAGTAATATATGAAGGTTCAGGGTTAGAAAGCCACCAGCGATGTGTCAAAAACCAGTAAAGTTAAGCATTGTTTAACAACAATATTTGAAAGAAGAGGAAAAAAGATGTATAAGCAGCTATAACCTTGATTCTTATGACTTTGCTATCTGGAGATAAACTGTAATCTTTGAAAATTCATAATAAAAAGTATTTTCTTCCATTGGCAGTTTTTTAGCTTTAGTTAAAAGTGTAAATATTTTGTAAAATACCTTTAAAATTAAAATAAGACATTCAACCTGTTTGCCACATGGCCGTTCCAAATTAGGGTAAATGGGGTAAAAAGGTCTAGATAACAATTTTTTTGAAAGACAGCAAAAAAAGTACATTTCTACAATGATGAAGTAGCTGGCAGTTTTACTGAACGTAGTCAGATAATTGTTCGTTTGAAATGTGTTATTTGTGATATGATTGGTTTGCTTTTCATAATATAGTTTATATATGCTCAAAGTCAAATTGGACCTTTGTGCCTCGACCTGCTCTACTCTATACTTTTTATTAAATTTACTTCAATTCATCGAATGTTACTTGAAACTTTTCAAAAAGCAGGTTAAAGAAGAATCCTAATTCATTTTCTATCTCCCCTCGCAGAAATTTAAAAATTTTGTATAAGCTCAGTAGTATTATTACAATTATACACAAAATCCTGAATCAAAAAAAAATCTGACAAACTTGAAACGTAATCAATATGTCGAAAGACCAAAAATGACTTGGATTGGATTATACCATGTTTTCTATAGAAAGTGTATAAAACTTCCAGTTTGATTGTATTGATAAAATATAGACAAACTAATGGGGTTTATAACATTCAAACAACACATCCTTATACACTTAAAGTATTAATATTTTTGATTCTCTAGAAATTGTTTAGAATATACCTTACTTAGCTAAACAACGTTTGCCGGGTCAGCTAGTATATATATATATATTTGAACAGTCTTGAATTTGATGTTGATATAATATGTTTAATTTAAGTTCAAAAGTCGGGCGTCACAAATTAAATCTAAGTTTAATTTTGACCACCTCAGAAACTTAGTATATCAAATTAATTGCTCTAATTGTGAGTTTTTTTATACCGGAGAAACTAGCCAAAACCTGAGTAATATACGTCTTCATCAACATAAAAACAGCTCGAAAAATCCCAAATAATTCAAAACGATATTAACCGAACAAATAATAATTTAAATCAAATTATAGATTTTTTCAACCCAATAATTTTACATTTTGAAGAGAACGTAATTAAAAGAAGATTCGCTGAGGGTTTTTTTTCAATTGCATAACGACAGGGTCATAAACAAACGATTCGACAATACGGCTCTGAACGAAACAAACACGTGGTTCCTTAATAGCGCGTCAAAATTTCTTAAAAAATGCCAAGATCCCATCGATTTTTAAATTTTCCGCAAAATTTGAACACATGCTAGAAACTGCTTCAAGAAAAATGTGACATTTCTATCTTAAACTCCTAACAGTAAATACATAGTTTCAACAACTTGTTAAGTTATCATATTTATTTGTGTGTTTTTAACAAATATATATTTTATCAATATGCACATAAGTCATACCATGGATTAATAATTTTTTTATATGTTATATTAAGATTCAAAATTGTAAGTGTACTATTATTATTATTATTGTTGTTTTTCTATGAAATTTCCTACAAATTATTTATCTAGTTTTAATTTTCATAGTTAAATTGATTGCCACTGAGTGAAGGCTAAGATGCTACCCGAAACGTGTGGATTCTAAATAGATTTCTAAAAACTCTCATACCATTTTTATTGATGTAACGCCCGACTTTTTAACTCAAATTAAACATATATATATTTGATTATTCAATCGATGTATTTATCGAATCAATTTTAAAAAAGATATTGGTTGCAATTAATACTTTTAAATTTTTGAGTAAGCGTCGATTTAAGATAGAAAATCTGTTCACATTCACACACATACTTATTTCAAATTAGGTCTCATTCGATTCAGAATGTCTTGAAACGTCGATAAAACATAAAATTAGCTATTCGAATTTTTTGATGAAAACTTAAACTTCTCTTTCCGAAAGTTAATTAATGATAGTATAATGTCGATTTTATGGACAGCACTAGCATTGTGATATTATTAATACAATTGACACTTGCAATGAAATCTTTCGTGAAGTATCATTTTCGAATTAGTACAATTGTTGAACTATATTTGACAATACCTGTGTAAATATTGTTATAGTTTATACAAAATTTTAATGAAAAATTCTTTATAATTAAACACATAAACAAATGCACATAAATCATCTAATTGTGAAATAATTTTAGTGTTATTTTTTGGTTTTAAATATTTTTCCAATAAGCTAAAAATATCTTACGGAAAATATTTCCATAATTACAAATATTTTCCTAATCACAAGTGATGGTTAATGAATTGATATTTAACAATTTTGATAAATTGCTACAATTCATAACAAATGATGTAGAAAAATTGTTAAAAATTTTCTAAGCTACAAATCTCTCTTTAAAGTTTTTTTTTTGATAAAATCAACAATTTTTAAGATTTTTGATAAAATTTATACCTTGCGCAATATCAGACAAGGAATTACGTTTGACAATTTTCTAACACAAGCAAAAATGTAAATTTAACATTTACTCCAAAAATTGTTATAACAAAATCGTTGGAAATTTTATAAACTACGAGTTTCTCTTTATATCTAGTTTGATAAGATGCATAGTTCTTAAAATTTTTAATAAAATTTCGAATTTTGCACCGGCTTGCCATCGAGATCTTTTCAAAGCATTTGATAATAAACAGGGTTAAAAAATGCTAAGACTGGTTTCTTGTTGAGTAAATTAATTATTTATACATACCGGAAAATTCTTACAACTTGCCTTAAGGCAAAATGCCACTTATACCTACTTTAATATTTATTACCAATTGTTTATATCCATCAAGTCCATCGATCATCCATAATTATTTCTATGAATAATTTATCATTATCAATTAAACATATTTTTTTCCATTTCCTTTAACAAATCGCGCACGCCATAAATTGTTTTATAAATAAAATATCGCAAATTTATTAATTTAATTCTTATCTAATCCGGAAACACCCGATTTTTGTTCCGGTTGCAAAAAAAAGATTGCAGAAAAATCGAAGGAAGGGGAAAAACTATTTTTTATTATTAATAATATTTTTTTTTAGTTACGTCAGTTTGTAATAGTCATCGGTAATAGATAGATTAAAAGTTAGTTTATAAATAAACTAGGTGTAAGTGGGAAAAATAGATATATTACACGTGGTTTTGTGTGAGATTTTGTTCATGGTTTAGTAGTGATATGTGTAAAGGCTTGTTCGTGCGTTTTTTATTATATCTCTTGTAACTTTTAAACGGTTTGTTTGTGATTAATGAAATATTTGGCAAATTTGTGCTGAATTAAATGATATATAATATTGTCTAATATTGTAATGACCTACAGCAACTCGGTATACTTCAAACCGATATTCAAAATGCTTAATAAATCCTAGAGAGCACCTAGAAGTTTCGACTCACCGTTAGAAAAGTGGATATATTCATTAAATTTTGAGTTACTTCTAAACCTTTTATTGAAATCAAATAAAATGTTCGATAAATTTATACAGGATGAAATAATCTACATTAAATTTTAATAATATACAGTTCTACAATAATTTCGTGTACTTCAAAATTGCAATTGAACATAGAAGAAAACTTTCTGCTATAAGTAACATTTCTATGCATTTATTATATCTCTTGTAACTTTCAAACAATTTGTCTAATTTAAATACAATATTTGACAAATTTATACAAAATTAAATAATGTATAATATTGTCTAACATTATAAAACCCTAAAGCAACTCGTTATACTCATTATTGCAATTCAAAACACTAAATATACTCGAGCACGTTACCAGATATTTCTGTGCATTTATTATATATAGTGTAACTTTAAATTAATTCGTCTAAAATTAATGAAAAATTCAAAGATCTTTTGGAAAATTAAATAATCTATATTATTTTCTAACATCATAACACTCTAAAGCAACTCGGTATACTTTAAAATCGCAATTGAAAACACGACCAACAATTTTAGCAAAGGTATAAACTTTATTGTGGAATAGAGTAAAAGCCACAGCAAAGCGTGGCCGGGCCTGCTAGTATATATATATATATATATATATATATATATATATATATATATATATATATATATATTGGTAGTTTTTTCGACGTTGAAACATATTTCAAAGTAACTAGCAGCCCATTCGTCTAAATAAAAAGGTATAAAGTATTAAGAACTTTTATTTATACGTTTCGACACCAGATGCGTGTCATCATTCAGAAACACCAGGACAAAAACACTCAAAAAAATATTATTTTAAAAAATTAAACTTGTAACATATTAGAAAAGGACATTTTTTTGGAAAAATAATGATTAACTACAATATTAAAAATATTTTGAAAAAAGTTTTGAAATGAAACATTATGACGCATGAAACACGCCCATATCAAATAAATATAAATATAAATATAAATATAAATATAAATATAAATATAAATATAAATATAAATATAAATATAAATATAAATATAAATATAAATATAAATATAAATATAAATATAAATATAAATATAAATATAAATATAAATATAAATATAAATATAAATATAAATATAAATATAAAAACAAAAGGTTCGGCTTTTCAAAATGTTTTTAATTTTAATTTTGTAGTTATTCATTATTTTTCCAAAAAAATGTTTTTTTCTAATATGTTACAAGTTTAATTTTTTAAAATAATATTTTTTGAGTGTTTTTGTCCTGGTGTTGCTGAATGATGACACGCATCTGGTGTCGAAGCGTATAAATAAAAGTTCTTAATACTTTATAGCTTTTTATTTCGACGAATTTTAGTTACTTTGAAATATATATATACATATATATATATATATATATAATAAAAAAAAATTAAATATATATTTCTAAAAAAAATGCGTACGTTTTTTTAGAATAAAAAATTCAACCAAATTTTTTTCTGTGAGTCTTATTTGTAAAACAGACTTTTATATTTTTTCTGCCAAATTATTTGAAGTATAAAAATGTTACAATTTTCCAAAAAGTACAAAAAATCTCCCAAAAAACCAAAACCCGACAAATCAACATCAAGCACCTACAGCACTTTCGCAAATGAAGACATTTACAACACCACAGAAGAAAATTTAACATTCAAATTCGTCGCAAAATCCAAAACAAATCCAGAAATGTACGAAATAAAACTCCCATCCACTTCTGGAATCAAATACAAACCTCCTGGTCGAAAAACCAGAAAAAAACGCCTTAAGGAATGGTTCAGGAAGAGATGTCTTGGTTGCATCTACTGCAAGAAGAAAGGTAATAGGAAATACGACTTGGATTCTGTTGAGGATACAAGAAAAGTTTCTTTCTTTTGTCGCAAATTCTGGAAAAAAACAATTGACCAAAGTCTTCCTCCGCCAGTGGAGGACTTTAATGCTAAATTGAGGGCTCTGAATGCCCCAAACAATGATGGTCAAAGTAATTCCTCTTCTATGGTGACCTTACCATTGACTCCGAGTCGAGAGGCGACTTTGAGGAGATCTGAAGATTGCAAATGGAAAGATTCACCTAAAATAGGCACTACGTTTTTGGGAGACATTTTGGGGACCAGGGATAAATTTTTGGAGAGGTTGGAGTACGACAGGAGTATCCCTAGGAAGAAAAAAACAAAGGATCAGACTTCTGAAGTTTTGGTTGCTGGTAAGAAGAACCAGATTTTTTTTGCAGGATTCATGATAAAATTGATTCCCAGGATTTTTTTTAACTAGGGTAGTTGTAGTAATGGGCCAAATATCAAAAATGAAAATTTTGTTTGAAGGTTTCTGAACATTTTGGTATACCTCAGAAACTAAATGGATGTGTGCGTGTGTATGTATGTATGTATGACCGTGTTTTCGGGCGCACGAATCAACCGATTTGAATGATTCATTTACCATTCGATTCCTATTGATAGGGAGATGTGCTGATTAGTTTTTGGCAAAGGCAGGTCCCGGAGTTACGGAGATACGGAGCAAACAGTGCAGAAAATACAAATTGAGTTTTTGAGAAAACGGTGTATCGGATTTGAATGATCTAAAAAACATTCAATTTGTAATGATTGGGAGAAGTGGTGATTAGTTTTTGGCAAAGACAGGTCCCGCCATTTCGAAGATACAAAGCTAAATGTGCAAAAAATGGCATTTTTGAGTGAACTAAGCGTCCGATTTGAATTATCTAAATATAAAACTTTCTGCTTGTATTGACAAAACAATTCTTTTGAGGATAAAAAATTCTAACATCTTTTATTTATTTTCCATAAAATATTTTTGTAATTTTAGATTAAAAATTCAAAAAATGACCCAGGCTAAGCACAGTCTAAGCGCCACTCTGGTACAAATGTTTACCCAAGTGCCTTTAGATTGTTTATGTATTGGAGCACTTTTCCAATTTTGTGAAAACTATTGTAACATTTTTTAAAAAATGAATTCTTTCAATTTTAAGCAGGAGAGTGAGGTCGTATTATTTTACAAAATTTATTTATGATATTTTTTTTAAGAGTGATGACGAACTTATTTAATATTTTTGAAAAAATGATTTTTTTTTTCAATTTCAAGCAGAATAGTGAGGACGTACTTATTTATTACAAAACTTATTTATAATATTTTTAAAAAAAGATTTTTTTCTATTTTAAGCTGAAAAGTGAGGTCGTATTTAAAAAAAATAATTATATTTTTTTAAAAATGAATTCTTACAATTTTAAGCATACGAGTGAGGTCATATTTCATTAAAAATTGATTTATAATATTTTTTTTGCAAAATTTACTTTTAATTTTATTTGAAAAATGATTTTTTTGTATTTTAACCCGAAGATTCTTACAATTTTCAGCATAAGAGTGAGGTCATATTTTTTTACAAAATTCATTTATAATATTTTTTAAAAGACGAAGCAAAAGAGTGAGGACGTATTTATTTATTACAAAATTTATTTATAATATTATATTTTTGAAAAATGAATTAAATTCAAAAAATCACCCAGACTAAGCACAGTCTAAGCGCCACTCCGGTACAAATGTTTACCCAAGTGCGTTTAGACTGTTTATGCACCGGAGCACTTTTCCAATTTTGTGAAAACTATTGAAAAAAGTGAAAATGCCGCCAAGCTAAGCACAGTATAAGTGAAAACGTCTTACAGAATTATTTGCAAATGCGTTTAGACTGTGACTATACGGGAGCACTTTTTCAATTTTGTGTAAATTTGGTAACTTTTTTTTGAAATTGAATTTGAAATGAAATGACGATTGTTAATGTTCTGGAGAAAAATTGATTTATGATTTATGATTTACATTTGATTATTTGCTCAGATATAACAAAAGATATCAAAAATAATGAAAGTTACAGTATCTGTAATAATATATTTGAAAACGTTTAATTTTTTTCGAATATTTCTTTACGGTACGAGAAGTTCTAGCAATTTGCCTTAAGGCACGATGCCATACACCACTAGTTTACTATAAGTATTGCAGGTTGCTGATTTATTATCTTTTTTTCCAGATGACAGTGGAGTTTCGGCCAACAGTTCGCCCCTGACCCGCCTAAGGACCGCCGGCGGTCACCATAGAGATCTGGGCCAAGATTGGGCCGCCACTGGCGGTCTTCAGGATGATGACGTCACCGGAATAGGTTCCGGAAGCGACAGGATGCTCCGGTTGCATAGCAACCGGAGTCTGTCATCGCTCGGAGTAAGTAGATAATCTCCAATCAAATTAGTAGATGATTTATTTAGTTGCTTACACCTAACAATTTGATTTTCAGTTGCGATCTGATTCGATGGCCTCAGTCTACTCAGGAGCCGGTGACGGTCGATATGGAACAGTTGCAGTCAAAGGAGAAGTCGAATTTGGACTCCAATACAACTACAAAACTGATTCCTTGATGATCAGAATCAAACAATGTCGAGATTTGGCCCAAGTCGACGCCAAGAGAAACAGATCTGACCCATACGTAAAGGTAAATAGACAAAAAAGAGTGCGCGTAAGGATCACACACGATTGGAGTAAAACTTATTTGCTAGTATACAAAGTAGCAATTTTAAGTTACGTAAAAATAAATACATCATATAACAATTTTGAATAATGTTTATTAGTAATATGGTAACACTCGTGATGCCGAACATATTTATTAGTGTCAACCATTATACACATTTATATAATGATAAATTATAAATTGTATATTTATTAAAATTAAACTTAAAAACATGTATAATATTCAAAAACAATAATGTAATCGAAGTCATACTTCAAATACGACATGATCGGTTTGTCGTTGTAATTAGCATTTAGGACTTGGACCTTTATAATTCTATAATATTCGTTCACACAGTGGATTATGTTTAACAACGCCTAAGCAAATATTGTTTTTGCAAATTCGCTCATCCTGCAATAATTGTGTTTGAAGAACTTCATGTGATTAAAATTAACATACATTCATTTACTGCGTATTATTTTTACTTTTTCGCTGGCGATATAATCTCGTTCTTTGAACAGCTGTAATATCTGTCTTGCCTAAAAAATTGAAGCCATACTTTTATATTTGTTTTATTTATCAAGCCCTGCACATAGCTTGATCTATGAATCATTTGCTTTTTATGTGAACGTTAATGCAATGATCATCATCAATATTACGCGGTAATAAATTAACCATATTATTAATGTCAACATGCACATTTATAATTTGGCCAAATATTCCGAATTGTCCATTTGCATGTCGCAACCGTCTAATTTGCATGAAACACAACCTAGATGAAATTATCCTTTCAGATACAATATCTAGGTGGAAATAAAAACTCGTTAAATTTACACAAAGTGGGAGTTTTACCCGAATTTAATGCTTTTCGACAAGATTGGCATCCAACCTGATTATTTGAATTAATATTCAGAAAACCATTATCAAGAATTTGTTTTTGAGCTGCATTTAATATTTTTACGTCACTTTGAAACCAAAGTCGATCACACACAAAACATAATAGTTTTTCAAACAATTTTCGTGCATTCCTAAACAAACTGAAGTCTTTATATGGAAGTTCAAATACTTCATTTGACTCTTGCAAAAGATCAGTTCTTGTCACATTATTAGTCACATTATATGCAGAATCATTAATATGCAATTGACGTGATGTAGTTGCTGTATCAGAAAAATTTTCGGCAGTACTTTTATCTAAAAAGATAACAGAATAAAATGTTTAAATGTTAATAGTTGAAGCGTTTTTCAGGAGTCAAATAGTGGAAAAATATTCTTACTTATGTCAATGGTGTTGACATTAACATCTAAATTGATACCTCAGGCGCAAGATTTTCTAATAAATTGACAGCGGCCGATTATTTTCCCGCAGTTGTTTTCTTTGACGATGTAATCTTGATCTTTCAGAGTTTGTAAGAGGCTTTGAACCCTGCTTTGAATTTTTTGTATGTTTCTGGATAAAATATTCTTCCGATCCAGATATTTTTTATTAACTCACAATTTATACTACTATTTAAATAATATCTATTATTATTGATTACGGCTTGCTTATGAATAAATAAATAAATAAATAAATAAATAACCTTAAAATGTTTCGACATAACACCGATAAATGAACAATATGCTTCACGCTTTCGGTGACGTAAGCACGTATAAAGTCACGCATACCAAGAAGCCTCGCACAAATACGACCAATCAGAATCGACTCGTATAGAAATTATATCACCGAGAGCGAATGACTTTCACTTGACCTTGCCGTAACAATTTTCGTTGCAATGGTACGGATTTACACCCATGCCGCGCCTAAAGAAGTTTTACTTCAAAAACTGGCAAAATTTGGTAGAGATCACCATTACCATTTGTTTTCCTCCAGGTTTACCTTCTGCCAGACAAATCCAAGAGTGGTAAAAGAAAGACCAAGGTGAAGAAGCATACTGTGAATCCAATCTTCGAGGAAACTCTGAGTTTTAACTTGTCTTTAGAAGAATTAAAGACTAGGACTTTATGGTTGACAGTTTGGCACTCCGACATGTTTGGACGCAACGACTTTTTAGGAGAAGTCATGATGCCTTTGGAGGACAAAGTGTTTGATGATCCTGCACCAGTTTGGTATCCTCTCCAGGAAAGGGTAAGGGATAAAAGACAAATTATACTTTTCTGGTAAATTTTTAATGTAGATATTTCTGTTTCCTCTTGGTAAATTTTATATTTCTGTTTCCTCCTGGTAAATTTTATATTTCTGTTTCCTCTTGGTAAATTTTATATTTCTGTTTCCTCTTGATTATTTTTATATTTCTATTCCCCAGACGGAGCCTTTTGAGGAGTCAGTTAGTCACAAAGGTGATGTCATGTTGGCTTTGAAATTTGTACCACCAGGAAGTGATACCAGTGCTTCTGGTAAGGCAGGGAAAAACAAGAAATCGAGAGGATCCTTGCACGTTTTGGTCAAAGAAGCCAAAAATTTAACAGGTGCCAAGGCTAATGGAACTTCTGATCCGTTCTGCAAAAGGTAAAGTAGCAATTGAAAATTCTATTACACTTTTAAGTATTTTATATTTTTCAATATATTACAATTTTGAACCCTCTAAAACTTTTTTAAAACACTAAAACTTTTTTGAACACTCCACAACGTTTTTGAATACTCTAAAGCTTTTTTTAACGCTCTAAAACTTTTTTGAACACTCTAAAACTTTTTTTTAACACTCTAAAACTTTTTTTGAACACTCCAAAACTCATTTTGAACATTGTACAACATAGTTGAACACTTTGCAAGATTTTGTAGCAGTCGACATGATATTTAAACACTTGTCAAGATCTTGGAACACTTAACAAGATCTTGCAACACTTGACAAAATTTTTGAAACACTTGACAAGATCTTGAAAATGCTTTAAAAAACCTTGGAACACTTGACAAGATCTTGTAACCCTTTACAAGATTTTTGAAACACTTTACAAGATTTTGAAAATACTTTAAAAGATCTTGGAACACTTTACAAGGTTATAGAAGGCTTTTCAAGACTATAGAACTTTCCAACATTTTGAAACAATTCCCAAAATTTTGAAACAATTTACAAAATTATAGAAAATTTTACAATACTTTAAAACACGTTACAAGATCTTGAAATATTTTCCAAGATCTTGGAACACTCTACAGCATTGTTAAGCACTTTACAACTTTGTTGAGTACTGTACAAAATTTTGGAACACTTTGAAAGATATTGGAACACAACTCAAGAGCTTTGAACACTTGACAAGATCATGGTCTAGTTTGCAAGATCTTGAAACACTTGACAAGATCTTGGAACATTTGACAAGATCTTGGAATATTTTGCAAGAGCTTGAAACACTCTATAAAATTTTTGAACACTTTTAAAACATCTCGAAACACTTTACAACATTTTGAAATACTTCACCAGATCTTGAAACACTGAACAAAATCTTGGAACACTTTGTAAGATCTTGGAACAGTTTACAACGTTGGTGAAAACATTAAAAAATTTTAGAATTTTTTTTTTACAAGATTTTGGAACGCTTGACAAGATCTTGGAACACTGTACAATATTTTTGAATACATTACAGCATTGCTGAGCACTTGACAACATTATTGAGCACTTTACAAAATTTTGGAACAATTTGAAAGATCTTGAAACACTTTAAAAGATTGTAACACTTCACAAGATTTTAATACTTTACATACAAGATTTTAACTCTTTTCAAAATTTTAACACTTTACAAGATTTTAACACATCACAAGATTTTAACACTTTTCAAGATTTTAATACTTTACACGATTTTAACACTTTACAAGATCTTGGAAGACTCTACAATATTTTTGCAAGATCTTGGAAGACTCTACAATATTTTTGCAAGATCTTGGAATACTTGTGAAGATTTTTGAACACTTTGCAAGATCTCGCAACACTTTGCAAGATCTTGAAACACTTGACAAAACCTTGCAACTCTTTGCAAGATCTTGGACCAATTTGCAAGATCTTGAGAAAACTTACAAGACCTCGGAACACTTATTTATTTATTTATTTATTTATTTATTTAAATATATACTTAGCCCACAGATTACTCCAGGAGGACTCAAAAATACAGATATTTTACATAATGAATAACAATTAAAATATATACAAAATTACAATATATAGTTAGTAACATAAAATGCTTAAGATAAAATTACATATAATGCAGAATGTAACAATATTATTTATAAACAAAATAAGATAAAATAATGAGGTATTTGAAAAGAAAATAAAAAAGGTTAACTTGTGCAGATGGAGATTATTTGATTAGGTGAAGTGTTGTGAATATCTGTTTCATTATTAATTGAGTTAAAGTTAGAGGACATAAGTAAAATAGGCGAATTTAAGAGAGAATTAGATTTAGGAGTAGGATAATTGAAAAATAATTGTGAACATTAAAGGATAGTTGGTTAAGAATAAGAGGACACTCTATAGAATCATTGCAAAGTTTAAATAAGAACATAATTGTACAGATAAATCGACGTGAGGCAAGGGAAATAATACCAAATTCTTTTAGTAAAGTGTTGTGTTCAAAGCCACGTTCAGGGTAAATTTTATATGTTTTATAATAAAGATATTTCAGAAATTTTCACTGAACCTTCTCTATCGCATCAGAGTTGTTGGTTTGATGAGGATACCAAATAATCAAACCATATTCTAATTTTGAACGTACAATAGAATAGTGCATGCAAAGAAGCGCATTGGTAGATTTAAATTGTAAACAATTATAAACAATTTGCAAGAAAATATTTACAATTTTCAAGAAAATAGATAAACAACTTGAATTTTTTTCTAGTTATCTGTTACCTGACAAAGGAAGAAGTTCCAAACAGAAAACACCGGTCATCAGGAGATGCCTGAATCCTGCCTGGAACTACACCTTTGTCTACGATGACGTCACATTGCAAGACCTTAACGAAAGGGCCTTGGAATTGACTGTTTGGGACCACGACAGATTGGGGAGCAACGAATTTTTGGGGATGGTTCGATTGTCTTTGGGAACAGGTAAAATAAAAAAAATATCATCAAACTAATTGAGAAAAATTAATAAATGAAATTGCTTTATATAATTGGACAAAAAAAGTATCAACAAAAGAACTGATACATCTTCACTTTGTGGGAATTATCAAGTAGTAGTAGTACATACATATATATATATATATATATATATATATATATATATATAAAAAACCTCGTGTCACGATGTTCGTTCGCGATGGAAGCCCAAACTACTGAACCGATTTTAAATTTTATTGGCTCATCGTGTGCATATATATCCAACTTAGGTTATAGGAAATTTTGAAAAGTAAATTTGAAACATAAATATATAATTTTTATAAATTTCAAAAAATTTTGACAGAAAATGACCAAAAAAAAAACAAAACACTAAGATGTCAAATGTCAAAATTTATGGAAAATTCGTGAAAAAAAGATTTATGATTTTTGAAAAAAAAAATAACAGTTCAAAAAATATAATTCAAAAACATATACATATACACAAAAAAAATTTTTTAACTTCAATAGGAAACAAATAAATTAATTATTCCAAGTTATGTTATAGGCAATATTGCCAAACAAATTATAGACAGAAAACATTATTGTAAAATAAATACTATCATTTTCGACCAAAAAGGAAATATTTTGACATTTATAAATTTAGTGCATATTGGATATATGAAATTGACATTCACTATTTTTAAATTAAATGCAAATATAAAAAATCTGATACTTATATAAAAAATTGTATATTTAGTTAATGATACTGCGTTGATTTAGACTAAAATCTAATTTATTTAGTGATTAAAAAAAATATTTCACTATTTGACATAAACAAAATTAAAATAAACAAAACACTATGATGGCGTTGGAATTAATTATCAAAGTGTAAAGAAATTAGCGTAATTAAAGTATAATATTATTATTAATACATCATGTATATTATAAGATCTTCTGCAAAGCGGCAAAATAGTTTTGATGGCAAAGCAACGTTTGCCGGGTCAGCTAGTATATATATATATATATACATATATATATATATATATAAAATTTATATATTACTCAAAATTTTCCTTACCCAGGTCTTTCCTCTAGGACTTTCTAACTACCAGGTATCTCTTTACCATTTTTTGTTCTAAATGAAAATTTTTAATCCAATTTTTTTATTTAGGAAAATACCAGGACAAACAAGTCGAATGGATGGATTCCCACGACCGAGAAATGACCCTTTGGAGGTCCATGCTGGACAGGCCCAATTTTTGGGTCGAAGGATGCATTTCGCTGAGGAATTCGAATGTTGCAAATAGTAAAGTTTAGTCTTAATATTTAAATATATATTCATGTATTTATGTGATGTTAGGAAAGTATATAAGTATATACATAATTATATATATATATATATAAATATATATATATATATATATATATATATATTACCATGCAATATCTATGTAGCCCTTAAGACGTTACTTATCATCATCACTGCAATTTACAACTTTTGTAAATGTTTTTTAAAACTTTTGTAATTTTTTTTTACAAACAGCATTTATTATAATTATCCATTCCCATTTTAAAATTGTCTGCGTTTAATCGAGTTAAACTTGGAACTAATTTTTACTAATTATAAAATTTTTTTTAACAATACGAGTTTCTTGTCTTGTTTGTCTTCGTGCAAATAACGAACTAAAGAAGCTTTTTTTTAATGTATATATTATATATTATATTATATTAATCGTCTATTACTATTATACTTAATTTTATTATATTGTAATTATTATGCTTAATTACTGTAAGTAATTGAAATTATTGTTATGCACTTTTAATAATGATTTGAAAGAATAAATTGTAAAGATTAAAAAATTTTTTTTTTAATTTTTAATTTTCAGTTATATATAAAGTCAGTAATTGTATTAGTAAAATGGATATATACATTTATATATTGATTTAAACACTACTAGGCATTTATATATGGGGTCAGTATATTAGAAAAATGGATATATACATTTATATTTTGATTTATACACTACTACGCATTTATATATGGGGTCAGTATATTAGAAAAATGGATATATACATGTATATATTGATTTATACACTACTAGGCATTTATATATGGGGTCAGTATATTAGAAAAATGAATTTATACATTTATATATTGATTTATACACGTTTTGGCATTTATATATGGGGTCAGTATATTAGAAAAATGGATATATACATGTATATATTGATTTATACACTACTAGGCATTTATATATGGGGTCAGTATATTAGAAAAATGAATTTATACATTTATATATTGATTTATACACGTTTTGGCATTTATATATGGGGTCAGTATAATAGAAAAATGGATATATACATGTATATATTGATTTATACACTACTAGGCATTTATATATGGGGTCAGTATATTAGAAAAATGGACATATACATTTATATATTGATTTATACATGGTTATATATATACTAGCTTTCTAGTATGGGAAATGGATATATAAGTGTATATATTGATTTATACATGGTTATATATATATATATATATATATATATATATATATACTAGCTGTCCTAGTTTGTATTGGAATTGGATATATATATAAGTGTATATATTGATTTATACATGGCTATATATATATATATATATACTAGCTGTCTCAGTTTGTATGGGAATTGGATATATAAATGTATATATTGATTTATACATCGTTATATATATATATATATATATATATATATATATATATATATATATATATATGTATACTAGCTGTCCTAGTTTCTAGGGGAATTGAATATATACATGTATATATTGATTTATACATGGTTATATATTTACTAGCGGTCTCGGTTTGTATGAGAATCGGATATATAAATGTATATATGGATTTATATATGATTATATATGGCTTAATTACCATAGTTTTCTTGGAAATTGGATATATCAATGTATATACTGATATTTTTATTGTTATATATTTGCAAAATAGATATATACATTGATATTTGTTAATTGGCTAAATAACGTTTGCTGGACTAGTTAGTTTATATGTATAATGTAATAAAAATAAATAACATAAATAAATAAAAAATAAAAATAGCTAATAAATAATGAATAAAATAGTTGTAGCAGAAAATAATGAATAAAAAATAATAATATATAAATAATTAACAATAAAGTTAAATGAACAAACGAATTATCTAATTGCAAAATGCATAAATCTAATTATTATAAAATATATAAATTTAAAAACGCGCACCTTCTACAATTTGAAAATCCCGCCCAATCCGCCATATTTAAAAATCTGGTGTTACCATCTCGAAAAAATTGTCAAACCTTTGACATGTCTCTTTGTCTTCCGCACGCGCACGCCATTTTGATACAGAAAGCTGAAAGCTGCTCGCTTGTAATTCTTTTGTAAATTCAAGTCATGTTTTACGAAAAACATTAATAATAGTATAAATAATTAATAAACTTAATGTCCTGTTGTACAAAAGGAATAGAAAGGTGTAACGTTTTATTTATTTTTTAATCGACACGAAACGAGAAGAGTTTTTGTTAAACAATGAGGATTATATGAGAACTGGAACTATAATCAGGTGATAATGGAATAAAAATATGTTATGTGTAAAGGATTATTTGTTTATTGTATGTACAAGTTGTTTATGCAATTGTATACGCAAAGATTTTAAGTTATTATAGTTTTACATTTTGTGTTTTCATGAGGTTATGTTTTGCTAATACAACTATGAGAGAAAACATCAATTTTTTGACATGTCATATTAATCATTTATTTTTGTATTTTTAGATTATGAAACGCTAGGAATATTATTAAAGGATTTTAGTTTACATTAAGATTAGTATATAAGTCTGTTTCAAAATGTGGTCGTCTCAGCCGAGCTCCAATTCTTCAAATATTAAAACTTTGGGGATGACTTCAGCTATTTCTACAGCCACACCGAAGGCTTTGGATTTACAAAAGACACAAGAATTACAAGATGCTTTAAGTAAGTAAAGGAAATACATTTATCTATTTAGTCAGAACAATGTTTTGAATTTGTTTTTCCTTTTTAGCTCCTTTCAAAGTTTTTGAATCTGAACAGGAGTTAAATCATCGCATGCAGCTTTTATCAAAATTAAATTCACTAGTTAAAGAATGGATAAAAGATGTTTCAATCAGTAGAAACATGCCTGAAAATTGTGCCCAACAAGTGGGTGGTAAAATATATACTTTTGGATCTTACAGACTTGGGGTAACCTCAAAATTTTATTATTTACACCCAAAAATACGTGTTCAATGTGTTTTTTTACCCAGGTGCATCATAAGGGGGCTGATATCGATGCTTTATTAGTTGCTCCAAGACACATAGACAGATCTGATTATTTCACATCATTTTTTGAGTTACTTAAACAGCAGCCTGAAGTGACAGACTTACGAGTAAGTAAAAAAATAGACTTATTATTATTATGTCTATTATTCAATTAATTTATTTCTGTGTCTTTTACCTCTAGTCTGTTGAAGAAGCATTTGTGCCTGTGATAAAAATGAACTACGACGGTATAGAGATAGATTTATTGTTTGCTAGATTAGCCTTAAAGGAAATTCCAGATAATTTTGACCTGCGAGATGATACTTTGCTAAAAAATTTGGACCAGAAATGCGTGAGGAGTCTGAATGGTTGTCGTGTTACGGATGAAATTTTAAGACTTGTTCCTAATATTGAAAATTTTAGACTGGCGCTGAGGGCTATTAAATTATGGGCAAAGAGTGAGTAAATAGGAATAGAAATATATATATATATATATATATATATATATATATATATATAAAATTTATTGTGTATTGATCATTTATTTTTTCTTCGGTTTTATTTATTTGTTCACTATTCATTTTTTTTTTTATTTCAATTTCTATTTTTGTTCATTGTTTTTTTGGTTACTTTTTGAATATTGATATTCATTTTTTTTTTATATATTTTTTTAAAATTATTTTATCTATTTTGTTTATTTGTAAAATTTTTGTTTTCCAATTCGTCTATTTCATTTTACTTTTTTATATTTATTTATTTTTAATTCAATTGATTTTTACACCCATTCAAAAAAACAATTGCATTGCTATCATTTTTGGTATATATATATATATATATATATATATATATATATTTATATATATATTTATATGTATATATATATATATATATTTGTTTTTCAGAACATGGAATATACTCCAATGTCCTCGGCTACCTCGGTGGTGTCTCCTGGGCCATGCTGGTGGCCCGAACTTGCCAACTCTATCCAAATGCAGCAGCTGCCACACTAGTTCATAAGTTCTTCCTGGTGTTCTCACAATGGAAATGGCCACAACCGGTGCTTCTTAAACAGCCCGACACGTAAACCTTGGATTTACAGTCTGGGACCCCAGAGTAAATGTCAGCGATCGAAATCATCTGATGCCCATCATCACACCGACTTATCACAACAGAATTCCACTTATAATGTTTCTTTGTCGACCAGGAAGG
>NW_020539727.1:19311262-19356675 GCF_003426905.1 Ctenocephalides felis
TCTTAACCATATAATTATTTTTGGAAAAAAAAATTGGTTGAACCTTTTTTTCATTTTTTTTTTTATTTTTTTGTGTATCGAAAATAATTCAGATTTTATTTTTATTCTGACTATAGTTCTAATATACTTTAAACAAATAATTTCAACTTTGTAATTCAGTTATATAATTCTTATAAATATTAGACAATGTTACAATATTTATAATAATCTATTTGAAACATTCAATATTTCTCTGAACATTTCGTTACGGTACGGGAAGTTCCAGCAATTTGCCTTAAGGCAACACTATTTTGGGGTTGCAATTGATGAAAATGGCAATTAGTTAAATTCGAATAAATCCTGAAAAATCGATCATCTATCTATTATCTATTTCCGTATGTCTATTACCCATTCTATTAATTTTTTTTTGAAATGCTACTTGTTCAAACCTATTTCGAATAAGTCCATCATTTTTGAATAATTTAACTTCTTCAACGGTTGTGTCAGAAAGAATTCATTCTTGATGTCGTCATATTAATATTTAAAATTTACATATTATATCTGTGTTATATAACTTCAAGTTTGAGAATTTAGAATGGCGAAAAGATTTAATTTATTTATGCCTTTGGCATTTGAGAGAAATTTATAGACATGAGAATTGACTCATTTTAAATTTACAAGAAATAATATTTAGTACAGAGGAAATAAATATTAGACTGAAAATGAGATTATAATCAGTATGCAAAAATCCAATTTAGAACCAATTTTAACTACTACTAAACTTGTTTTAAAAATCCTAATTGTTACTAAAAAATATAAACATATATTTGAGTTTTTTTATAATAAATTTTGTTCAAATTTGTTTAACAAAAAATAAAAAATATAAGAATACTCATTACACACTTGCATTATCCTATATTCTGCACCTGTCTTCAAAAATTATTTTTTAAACCAATTTTACCTACTAAAACTTGTTTTAAAAATGCCAATTGTTACTAAAAAGTATGAACATATATTTGAGTCCTTTAGTAATAAATTTGTTTAAATTTGTTTACCAAAACTTTAAAAAAAATGTAAGTAAACTCATGACCCAGTTAATGAACTTACATTAAAATTTCTAATGAAATTGGACAACATACTCGTTCAAGGTTGTAATGTACAAATACAAATAAATCTATACATTTATATAAATACATATATATATATATATATATATATATATCATTCATATATACGTGTGATATCCGTAATTTCTAAATTGAAACGTGTAATTTCTTCAAATTTCTTCAAATGAATTATTTATATAAATGAGCATGCCATGGCCTAGAAAATTGTTTAGTGTTTTGTATTTACATTTTTTTGGTCCAATGACTTTGTGAATTCACAGATAATAACTTTATTATAATTGTTAAAGATAATTCTTATGCATATTCAAATTATTTTAAAAGAAATATTAACAATATATACATTTTTGTTAGTAGTCATCCCAATAATACATTTCTAGGATTAGATGCAGTTAGAAATGTAATTAAATTTTGTTGAATGAAGGTGATTTAGATAATTTAATTTGCAACAAATTTACCTAACATTTCATTTAGATCGGTCCACAATTTTAAAAGTTATCAAGAAAATAAATGTCAGTAGACAAATTTTATTCCAAGACTGCTAAGACCCAGTAGATTCATTTCTTCAAGTTTAGAAGCAATTGCAAATTCACTGAAATTTTGTAGAGTATTTTGTTATATGAAGATATTATAGATAATTTAATTAGCAATAAATTTGCAAAATATTTTATTTAAATTGGTCCACAATTTTAGAAGTTATCGTAGAAATAAATGTCACCAGACAAATTATATTCCAAGACTGCTAAGAACCAGTAGATTTATTTCTTCAAGTTTAGATGCAACTATAAATTCACTGAAATTTTGTAGAGTATTTTGTTGTATAAAGGTGATTTAGATAATTGAATTAGCAACAAATTTGCCGAATATTTCATTTAAATTGGCCCACAATGTTAGAAGTTATCGAGAAAATAAATGTCAGTATACAAATTTTATTAGTCAGTAAACAAATTGTAGTGTACTTTTTGTAGTATTTTTGAAATAGATTATGAATTAGTTCTTAAATTCAAATAGTGTCTTAAGGTAATTTTTAGCTAAATAAATTATCTACAAGTTCTTCATACAATAAATTATAAACTAAATAAATTTAATAGTAAACTGTAGCTAAACTTGGAACTTTCTGTAATAGTCCCCTCATACACTTGCAATTTGTGTACTTTCTACAGTATTTTTGGAATAACTTCTAAATGAGTTGTTAAATTCAAATACTCTCTTAAGATAATTTATAGCTAATACAATTATCTATAAAATCTTTATACATCAAAACTTCATAAAATTATTGAATACATTTATAAACTACATCTAAACTTGCCCAAAAATTTGCAAAACCAATTTTTCCCTCAATCTCATATCTCTACTTAAACATTTTTTTACCAATTTTAATTAGTTTTTGCATAACTTTTTTATCTAATTTAATTTTTTACAAGATTATAATTTTAATCTAATCTCTGTTATGTAGTTTTTTTTGCGAATTGAAAGCAAATGTCAGACAATTCGTGTTTTCGAATATTTGTTGTATGTAACTCACAAAACTTTCTCTTTTCATACTCTGAAGAGCTGGATAAATACTTTGAAGGAAATTAAAATATACATGTAATATATATATATATAATATATATATATATAAATTACATGTATATAAATATATTATTATTATTATTGTTTTTCCATGAAATTTCCTTTCATATAATTTATTTAGTTTCAATTTTTATAGTTAATTTGATCACCACTGAATGATGGCTAAGATGCTAGCCGAAACGTATGGATTTTAAATAAATAATTTTTTAAAAAAACTCTCATACTATTTTTATTGATGTTACGCCCGAATATTAAACTCAAATTAAACATATATATATATATATATATATATATATATATATATAAAACCAAAAGCTCGAAATGCAACAAAATCTGCTTGTAAACTGATATAAATTAAAAAGTACATTTTTTTTACTAATTTTTCAGATAACTTCTGAAGTTGTGAACGTATTCAAATATAACATTAGGCAAATTTTAAGCTAATTAAATTATCTAAAATACTCTCATATAACAAAAACCTGTAAAACTATTTTTTCTATATATATATATATATATATATATATAAATTAAATTAAAACTAAACTCAAGCTCACCAACTAGAATTTGTATTACTTACTACCAAGTATATTATTCACCTAGGTTTGTTTATAATTTAAACACACGATATTATTGCTAATTTATATTAGTTTTATTGTAATTAACCTTATCAAATGTTCTCAAATAATACGTCAGAATTTGTTTATAATAAATTATTAAACATGACTCATGATTTGCTGAAGAAAAATAAATTTGTTAAATGGTGAACGATTGATGAACTTGGTTCGGTGCTGTAATTTTTAATTTCTAAATTCCTGAATAAAATCTAAAAGTGTCTTAGATGGAATTAAAGCTAAATATATTATCTATGATTTCTGTATAAAAAATATTAAATTTACTTACTAATTCTTACAACTTATAACTTACAAATTATATGAACTTTATCAAAAACTCAAGGTGTACTTTCTGGACTTTTTTTTATTAATAACTTCTAAATTAATTTTTGTATCTAAAAATCTATATTTGGTGACTTTATTGTCTATAAAATTATCTTAAATTTGGTTATACAATAAAATTTTATACGAAACTTTTGCTAAATAAATTATCTATCTGAAAGTTGCAGATTAATAAAAGATTTTGAAGATTAATAAATTTGAAAATCGTTGTCACTTTTTAAGTCAGCTGATGCATTGTTTTTGTTCTGTATTCATTAACTTCTAAAATAATGAACAAAATTTAATTTTATCTTAGATAAAATTAAAGCTAAATGATTTATCTATTAATTCTGTATAAAATAAAAAATATTAAAATTACTTGCCTATAATAAACTGTATCTAATTACAATTGCTCATTATATTTTTATTTATCGACATCTAACAATTTTTAAATAATTTTAAACGATTTCTACAGCATCTAACAATATTAATGAATCTTTTATTTAAACAAAATACTTATTTCTAATGTTTATATTACAAGAACTTTGCAAATATCAAACATAAGGCCAACTAACGGCAAATACTTCTTCGGTCGAGGAAAGGAATTTCTATTGAATAAAAATATACATAGAATACAGTCAAGTGGTAATAAAATTATATAAAATATTTTTTGTGTTGAAATATATTATATAATTAAATATTTTATTATGTTCATCAAAGATTCCGTACTTAAATTTAATAATTGTTTAATTAACAATTAACAAGTTACGATTTTTATTAGTCAGGAGTTTGGAGCTGATTTAAAAATATATTTAATTGTTGTACAGCATTTTGTTATATGGAGATTATATGCATAATTGAATTAGCTTTAAATTAGCTAAAAACAGAATTTAGTTTTTTTAATTAATTTAAAAGTTATCGACAAAATTATGAAACCAACGATATATGCTTAAGGACGCTCACAAACCGTGCGCCTAAATTTCCAAGTTTTACTAAAATTTTACACAAAAACAGAGTAATTTTACAAATTTGTCTTATACGACAATATTGTTGATAACTTTATTAGCTATAAAATGGCTAAATAACATATTTTTAGTTTCTAACAAATTTAAAAGTTATTAACATATTAGGTTGTCAAATATCTCCCTTCCGCTTTTTTGCTCTTGGTTTATAATACAAAAAGGCGGAAGGGAGATATTTGACCACCTTATAATAACGAAAAAAGTACAATTGTTGCAAGGCTTTTTTTCAAATGCAAATTAGGTCCATATGCTTAATATTTTTATTACCCAATTTTGCACATAAATTGCCCCAAAGTTGTTGAATAAAATCACATATAATTTAATCCGATCTGATTATTCTAAATATTTTAAATAAATACCCAAAAACATAGTTCAAATTTTGGTATAAATCTATCATTTTTAAACAAAGCTTGAAGTTTGTACTATAAATTTATTTTTTCTATTACAGCAACTTGCCAATAGGCAAAATCTATGTATTATTTTATTCTTTGGAAATTGTTTTAAACGAAAGCAAATGATCTTGTTCATTCTTTCTTTAATAGTTTATGAGAAACTTTGTATTTACAACAATTGTACTAGTTCTCATACATTTTCATTTTCTAAACGTTTTACTTCATAGACAACAATAAGGTAATGTAAAAGCTGTAAAATCTATAAAATTTGTAACATTTAATATTGCAAATTATCGATAAATAATATATTACATTTTGTTATAAATAAAAATACTTTGTAGATAAATTAAATCGGTCTGCAACTAAACTTATACTTAAAATTAAACAGATAATTTTATCTATATCTTCTAAATTTCTAGATTAATCTTAATACTATCTTTGGGAAATTTGTTGCTAATAAAATTATCTAAAATGTTGCAATACAACAAAATTTTGAAAAAAAAATTATTTAGTAGTAAAATGTAACTAAACTCAATAAATATCTCATTGTCTATCTCGATGTAACTTAAGGGTAATACGCAGCTTGTGCTTTTTTTAGTCTTTTACAAATATCTACTAAATTTTTTATAAAAATTTAATACTGTCTTTGGGAAATTTGTTGCTAATAAACTTATCTAAAATATTGTCATATACAAAACTTCAGTATATTTTAAAACTCAATTCAAAATTCAATCCAAATTCTATCTATGATTAATAAATAACTTAAACACGATTTTATCTAAATTATTACTAATGCGATAAGAGTAAAGTTTATAATATTCGAAATGTATTTATCGATATGTTAATTAGAAATTTAAACAAATCACTAATGCGATTTGTTTAAATAATAATAATTGTTATTAATCAAGTTCTTATCAAGAATGACTCAAATATGATGGAAAAATATTTTTGCACTTAAACGCCATTTTGCAGCAAATATTATTTATACTTGCTGCCATATTATGACGTCATTTTGCAGCAAATTTTATGTAGAATTTATGCTTAGAAAAAAATTTGGTATTTTGATCATGAAAATAGTTATGGCCAAGGAACTGCAAAGATATACCGAGGTTCAAAACATTTTAATTTATTACTCTTCTATTAAAGCTTAACGTCATTTTGCAGCAAATATTATTTATACTTGCTGCTATATTATTACGTCATTTTGCAACAAATGTTATGCAAAATTTATGTTTCTAAGAAAAAAATTTGGTATTTTGATCAGAAAAGTAGTTTTAACATTTTAATTTATTACTCTTCTATTAAAGACCAACGCCATTTTGCAGCAAATATTACTTATACTTGCTGCTATATTATGACGTCATTTTACTGCAAATTTTATATAGAAAATATGCTTCTTAGAAAAAAAAATTGGTATTTTGATCAGAAAATTAGTTATGGCCAAGGAACTGCAAAGATGTACCGAGGTTCAAAACATTTTAATTTATTTTTCTTCTATTAAAGTCTAACGCCATTTTGCAGCAAATGTTGTTTGTACTTGCTGCCATATTATGACGTCATTTTACACTAAGTTTTATATAGAATTTATGCTTTTTGGAAGAAAATTTGGTATTTTGATCAGAAAAATAGTTATGGCCAAGAAACCAAGACTCAAAACATTTTAATTTGTTTTTTCTATTAAAGTTCATCGCAATTTTGCAGCAAATATTATTTAAAGTTGTTACCATATTATGACGTCGTTTTGCTGCAAATTTTGTGTAGAATTTATGTTTCTAAGAAAAAAAATTGGTATTTTGATCAGAAAAATAGTTATGGCCAAGAAACCAAGACTCAAAACATTTTAGTTTATTTTTCTTCTAATAAAGTCTAACGCCATTCTGCAGCAAATATTATTTATACTTGCTGCTATATTATGACGTCATTTTGCAGCAAATTTTATGTAGAATTTATGCTTCTTAGAAAAAAATTTGGTATCTTGATCAGAAAAATAGTTATAGCCAAGGACCATAACCGAGGTTCAATACATTTTAATTTATTTCTCTTCTATTAAAGTCTAACGCCATTTTGCAGCAAAAATTGTTTATAGTTGCTGCCATATTATGACGTCATTTTGCAGCTAATTTTATGTAGAATTTATGCTTAGAAAAAAATTTGGTATTTTGATCAGAAAAATAGTTATGGCCAAGAAACCAAGACTCAAAACATTTTAATTTATTTTTCTTCAATTAAAGTTCATCGCAATTTTGCAGCAAATATTATTTATACTTGCTGCCATATTATGACGTCATTTTGAAGAAAATTTTATATAAAATTTATGCTTCTTAGAAAAAAATTTGGTATTTTGATCAGAAAAATAGTTATGGCCAAGGAACTGAGGTTCAAAACATTTTAATTTATTTCTCTTCTATTAAAGTCTAACGTCATTTTGCAGCAAATCTTGTTTATACTTGCTGCCATATTATTACATCATTTTGCAGCAAATTCTATGCAAAATTTATGTTTCTAAGAAAAAAATTTGCTATTTTGATCAGAAAAATAGTTGTGGCCAAGGAACAAAATATTTTAATTTACTTCTAGTCTATTAGAGTTTTTTTTATTAAATATATTTTATGGGATTTTATTTATATATAATTTGTAGATAATTTAATTGGCTACAAATTTGCTAAATATTAAATATATATTGTTGAATATAGTATTAAAATTTATGCATAAATTTAGAAGTAATCAACCAAATAACCAAAAAAGTACCAAAAATACACCAGTTTGTTTTGGAGTCACATTTAGCCTAATATTTTGTTAAATAAAATCCATAAATTTTTTTAATTTTTCTCAACATAATACTGGATAAAATTAATACAATATTATACCATATAATGCCGATTAAAAAAAATTTTTTCTTTCTACTTCTTTATTAATTTGCAAGAACCTACTTTTTTTCTTCATGTCCTATTTAATTCTGTTGAAATGCTCTGATAAAGTCGTTGTTAGTGCTTTTTTCTCTATTTAATTTATAACAAAGATACATTTTGCGATAAATAAATTATATTGTTTATTATAAATTAAATTGTTTATTGTCTATCGACTAACAGGATGGAAATTGAGTGTTTTACGATTATTGGTTTTGTAGAAAGTTGTTGGCGAAAGACGAATGGCGGATTAAAAAACGATTTTTAGACTAGTTTTTGTTGTTGTATGAGGAAATGTTGTATGGAGCTGTTGTTGGTAGTTTCATTAGCTACAAATTTGCCGAAGATTGTTAAAAGTTATGTTTGAAAATTTCGAAATTATAGAGAAAATACTCCGGGTAGGACATGTTTTTGCATTACTTTGTTAAATCTCTCGTATATAGTATAAAAATTTGTGCTAGAGCATTTTAATATGAGAAAAAGTTTTAGGTAATTTTATCATCTAAAACTTCCTCAAATATAGTTTTAAGGTGTAATTAATATTTTAAAAGAAATTTTAAAGTAGCTTGTTCGAGAATATATTTTCATTGCGCACTATAAAATCGTTATAATTCAAAAACTATTCAAGATATCATTTAAGTATCTTTAGAAAACTTTTAGAGCATTAAACAACAAAAAACTTTTTCCCACACTATATTTGTTTATAAACATCTCTTCAACCTGAAAAACTCAATTAACCTGGACAATGTATTTTATTTCGTCTATAAATCTATGTCAAGTATCAAAAGCAACAATAACAACAAGACTATTTATTATCTTGTACAACAATATACAAATAGTCAATACAATCGTTATTCAAGTTAGTTTTCATTTTGACCTAAATATTTGCAATAATCTTAGATTTACCTACTCGTTTTAAAGTAAGAACTTCAAATAATGACATGACATTTACATAAATTATTTACATATTACTCGTAATATGTTTAAGATAACTCAAAACTATCTTTGGCAGTATTTTAGATAATTAAATTATCTACAACTTTTTCTAATATCAGAATTTTGTAACAAGCTTATTTATATTTTTAAAAAATTATCAAGCTTGATTAACTTGTATATAGTTTTGATTACCAAGGGTGTCATTTAAATTTTGTATCTACAACTTTTTCTAATATCAGGATTTTGTAACAAGTTTATTTATATTTTTAAAAAATTATTAAACTTGATAAACTTATATATTTATAGTTTTGTTGCCCAAGGGTGATATTTGGATACTCATTTTTGTATAACTTTTAAGTTAAAATTTAAGTGAAAACTACTCTAAGCAACATTTTAGATAATTCAATTATCTATAACTATTTTTAATATCAGAATTTTGGGTCGAGCTTATTTATATTTTTAAAAAATTATCAAGCTTGATTAACTTGTATATAGTTTTGTTGCCCAAGGGTGATATTTGGATTCTCATTTTTAAATAACTTTTAAAATAATGAATTTAAGTGAAAACTACTCTAAGCAACATTTTAGATAATTCAATTATCTATAACTTTTTTTAATATCAGAATTTTGTAACATGTTTATTTATATTTTTTAAAAATTATCCATCTTGACTAACTTGTATATAGTTTTGTTGGCCAAGGGTGATATTTGGATACTCATTTTTGTATAACTTTTAAAATAATGAATTTAAGTGAAAACTATTCTAAGCAACATTTTAGATAATTCAATTATCTATAACTTTTTTTAATATCAGAATTTTGTGTCAAGCTTATTTATATTTTTAAAAATTTATCAAACTTGAAAAACTTGGGTTAGTTTTAATGACCAAGGGTGACATTTCAATACAAATTTTGTATAACTTCTAAAATAATGGAATTAAATAAAAGATATCTTAGACATAATTTTAGATAATTAAATTATCTACGACTGTTTCTCATAACAGAATTCCGTATCAAGCTTATTTATATTTTTAAAAAAATTATCAAACTTGATATACCTATATATTTATAGTTTTGTTGCCCAAGGGTGATATTTTAAAATAATTATAAAATAAATATAATATAAACTTTTAAAATAATGAATTTAAATCAAAACTATCTTTGACAAAATTTTAGATAACTAAAGTATCTATAATGTTTTCTTACAACAAAATTTTGTATCATAACGTCTTGTATTTTTTAAAATTTATCAAAATTAGGACAGTGGTAAATAATTAAACAAATCAATCAGGTTAGAGAAAGCATATTTTATAATATAACTCGTAAAATATCAAAGATAACTCAAAACTATCTTAGACAAAATTTTAGATAACTTAATTATCTACATATGTTTCATACATCAGGGTTTCGTATTAAGATTCCTTATATTTTTAAAATATTATAAAAACTTTATACTTATGGATAATTTTGGTGACATTTTTGTACATCGTATACTTCTAAAATAGTTAATATAAATGAAAATTATCTTGAACTGAATTTTAGCTAATTAAATTATCTACGAACTTTTCTAACAACAAAATTCTATACAGTAATTTTTTATATTTTTAAAATCAAGTTAAAATCAGGAAAATTGTACAGAATCAAGAGAAGCAATTGTAACAATCCCTGGATAATATGTCAATATACAAATTTTAATATAACTCGTGTAATAGTAAAGATAACTCAAAACTATCTTAGACAATATTTTAGATAAATAAATTATCTACAACTTTTCCTAACATCAAAGTTCCGTATCATACTTCCTTATAATTTTAAAATATTATCAAACTTTAGACTTATATATAGTTTTGGTGACATTTTTGTACATGTAATCGTATAACTTCTAAAGATAAAACAAAATTATCTTAGACTGAGTTTTAGCTAATTAAATTATCTACAAACTTTTCTAACAACAATATTCTATACCGTAATTTTTTATATTTTTAAAATTTAATCAAAATCAGGAAAATTGTACTGAATTAGGCAAAGCAACAGTAACGATCCCTGGACATATTTTTAATATAACTCGTGAAATATTGAAGATAACTTAAAACTATCTAAGACAATATTTTAGATAACTTAATTATCTGCATATCTTTCATACATCAGGGTTCCGTATCAACATTCCTTATATTTTTAAAATGCCTTCAAAGTTGTATAATATGTACAAATGACAGAGAGTACGTATTTTCTTGATTTAAACGTAAAACCAACACGTGATTTGTTCATATATACATGTATATACAAATATATATATATATATATATATATATATATATATATATATATATATAGAATATATTCTAATGTGTCTATTAGTCAGGGCAATTGCACAAACTAGTTTGAATTGCAATATTCGAAAGTTGTTTTCGAGCCACTAATAATAATATCATATTATGCATCAATGAATAATTTGTTTGGAATACAATTTAAATTAATTAACTCCAAACAAATCTAATAAATCATTTAAAAAACACTCAGTGTTCGAGCTTGGAAAGCAAACTGCGTGAAAAATGCATTTTTGCTTAATTTTGGATGAAACTTTTGATATAATAAATAAAACTTTGTTTGAAATTTTATTTATTATTTTAGTTTAAATATCTGTTGAAGTTATAGTAAACTAATTTATTTACATTTTTGCTTTGTATTAAAATTTTGTACCACCGTTTTTTATACCACAAATGAAAGGTAAGATAAAAATATACAAGTTTTGGAAATTTTTTAAAAATAGAAGTCGGCATGGTACAAAACTTTTTGTGAGAAAAAGTCATAGATAATTTATATATCTAAAATTCTGTCTAAGATAGTTTTGGTATATAATAATTATTTCAGGAATTTTGTGCTATTATTTGCACAAAAATTACACTGTCGATCTTTGATATTAGGTTGTCAAATATTTCCCTTCCGCTTTTTTGCTCTTGGTTTTATAATACAAAAAGGCGGAAGGGAGATATTTGACAACCTTATAATTTATACAAGTTTGTTAACTTTGATAATTTTTTAAAAATATATATAAACTTGCTATGGAATTCTGATGTGGGAAAAAGATATAGATAATTTAATTATCAAAAATTCTGTCTAAGATAGTTTTATCTAAAAATCAATTAATTGTATAAAAATGTCACCTACGTTTTTTGACCTCATATTCAAGTTCGTTCACTTTGATCATATTTTTAAAATATAAATAATCTCGGTACGGAATTCCGATTTGAGAAAAAGTTGTAGATAAGTTAATTATCTAAAATTCTCCTAAAGATAGTTTTAAGTTACAATCAATAGTTAAAAAGTTATATTTTGTAGAAAAATGTCCATTACTACTGGTGTTTGTAAATTTCTATTTACACTTGATATGCAAATATGTAAGATTTGTATGCAAATTATTATTATCATTAGACGAGCTTCAACAAATACGTTAATTAGTAAATGTTTTTTTAAAAAATATATTTGAATATAGAAAATTTCACTTTTAAACGTTCCGTACAATTTAGCAAATTCTAAATGAAATAAATTGTATCAAAAATTTATTTCAGGTTTTCCATTTCAAGGTACATTTAGTAATAGAAAACATTTTTGTGCATTTATTTAGGATATGCTTATATTAGCATGTAACTTTTTAATGGTTCGTCTAATGTAAATATAATATTCGACGAATTTATACAAAATTACATGAAGGATAATATTTTCTAACAAAGTAAAATTCTACAGCAACTCGGTATACTCATAAAATGCATTTGAAGTTATTGACACATGTCCTTACCAGAAAGTTGCATTTATTCGTTAAAAAAAATTGTAACTTTTGAATTATTAGAGATAACTAAATATAGTATTTGCAGAATTTGTTCAAAATTATATAATAAACAATATTGTCTAATATTACAAAACTCTACAGCCACTCGGTATACTCATAAAATGCATTTGAAATTACCGACACATGTTCTTACCAAAAAGTTGCAGTTCATTTGTTAAAAAAATTGTAACTCCTAAAATATTAGAGATAAGTAAATACAGTATTTGGGAAATATGTTTAAAATTAAATAATCTACAATATTGTCTAATATTACAAGACTCTACAGCAACTCGGTATACTTATAGAATGCATTTGAAATTATTGACACATGTCCTTATCAGAAAATGCATTTGATTCCATTGATATGTGTCTCCTTCAGAAAATAGCATTTATTCGTTAAAAAAAAAATTGTAACTTTTGAAATATTCAAGATAGCTAAATACAGTTTTTAGGAAATTTGTTCAAAATTGAATAATCTACGATATTGTCTAATATTATAAGACCCTACAGCAATTCGGTATACTTATAAAATGCATTTGAAATTATTGACACGCGTCCTTACTAGAAAATTGCTTTTATTTGTTAAAAAAAAATTATAACTTTCAAAATATTTAAGATAGCTAAATACTGTATTCGGAGAATTTGTTTAAAATTAAATAAACTACAATATTGTCTAATATTATAAGACTCTACAGCAACTCGGTATACTCAAAAAATGCATTTGAAATTCTTGACATGTGTTTCCTTCAGAAAGTTGCATTTATTCGTTAAAAAATTGTAACTTTTGAAATATTTACGATAACTAAATATAGTATTTGCAGAATTTGTTCAAAATTGAATAATCTACAATATTGTCTAATATTATAAAACCCTACAGCAACTCGGTATACCTAAAAATGCATTTGAAGTTATTGACACGTCTTTTTTACCAAAGGGTTGCATTTATTCGTTAGCAAAGTACAAGTGCGAATTTAAGTGTTTTTTTTTAGAAGAAAACTCCATATTAAAATACTCACAATTCACTATTTTATAACTAAATATATCTATTATAATAACAAATACTAAAATCGATAAATTATTTATATTGTTAAATATTTTTATTACACGATTCTTATTAAATTAATTATTTCAGTTTATATTATTTTACTCCAAATTTACAATTTTATAACTGAATATATCTATTATATTAACAAATACTAAAATTGAAAAATTATTGTTGTTTAATATTATTTTTATTACACGATTCTTATTAAATTAATTATTTTAGTTTATATTATTTTACTCCAAATTTACAATTTTATAACTGAATATATCTATTATAATAACAAATACTAAAATCGATAAATTATTTATGTAGTTAAATATTTTTATTACACGATTCTTATTAAATTAATTATTTTAGTTTTCTGCAATTTATACTTTCACAAATTCAACAAATAATTTAAATAAATATACTGGAATGTCCGCATTAATAAGTAACTATATGCAAATATGTTAATTTTATTCTAGATAAATAATAATATATGCAGCAGCAGCAAATTGCTGCAAAATATTTCAGGAGGCAAATTTTCTATAGTAGATCAAAAATTTATTTTTTAGAATTTTATTTTTAATAATTATATGCGATTTTAAAGTTTTTATATTTTTTTTATTTACATCATAAATAAGTTCTTAATATATAATAATTACAGTACTATATATAGTACAGGTATTTTTAAAAAAAATATTAATACGAGTAACCACGTAAAATGCTGAACTTTGAATGATTTTCTAAGAAAATATTGTTTGTATTTAAATGCGATTTTAGAGTATACCGAGTTGCTGTAGAACACTATGATATTAGACAATATTATGATTTATACTATTTTAAACAAATTTACTGAATATTCTATTTAAATTACACAAACCGTTTAAAAGTTACAAGAGATACATTAAACTAATGCACAAATTTGAACATACTAACAATTCACTGTTCATGATATTGAAATGATGTACTACTTTCGAATGCGATTTTAAAGTATACCGAGTTGCTGTAGACTACTATAATATTAGACATTATTATAAATTATACAATTTTAAACATATTTACTGAATATTACATTTATATTACACAAACCGTTTAAAAGTTACAAGAGTTACAATAAACAAAAACACAACCAACTTCCTTAATCAACTATACATAGTACAATCGGTCAAAATGGCTTAAATTTTGCTTTTTTAATGGCAAATTTTATTATTGTTATATACTGATAAATGTTAAAAATATTTTTTAAAGAATTGTGTGTGAATTTCTATTTTTTTACTGATCTTTTGACTCGTTTCTACTAAATTGTCTTCAGTCGAGTCGAGTCAAGAGATAATTAACCTTTTCTATTGAGACCGAACTTACACCCACTAATATAGTGGTGTAAATCGACATAAAATATCGATATATATATATATATATATATATATATATATATATATATATTAAGCAATCGACTTTTTCAGACTTGTTTTTGGCACAAAAAAATATCATTTTTAGTAAAAGTAAAACATTGAAATAAAATTTTAAATCATGTAAAAATAATCAGAAAAAATCATATCTACAATGACATTAAAATTGGCACAAAAATCTTATTTTTATTAAAAGTAAAAGTTGAACATTAAAATAAATTCAAAATCAAAGAAAAATAATTAGAAAAAATCATATCTACAATGATATTAAAATTGGCACAAAAATCTCATTTTTAGTAAAAGTAAAAGTTGAACATGAAAATAAATTTAAAATCAAAGAAAAATAATCAGAAAAAATCATATCTACAATGATAATAAAATTGGCACAAAAATCTCATTTTTAGTAAAAATAAAAGTTGAACATTAAAATAAATTTAAAATCAAAGAAAAATAATCAGAAAAAATCATATCTACAATGATATTAAAATTAAATAAATAAACACAAAAATTAAAATTTAAAAAATCGATTTTAGTATTTGTTTTTATATTATTTACATATAGACTTGAATATGCATCTATTTATAATTTATTTTATAACTTTTAAACTCTTGATCTAATATCAATGCAATATTTATCAAATTTGTTCAAAATTAAATTATGTATAATATTGTCTAATATACTAAGACTCTACAGCAACTCGGTATACTTTAAAATCATTAATTAGCAACTTATTAGAGTAATTAGTGACGTTTGTGTATTTATTTATTAAACCTCTTGTAACTTTTAAACCGTTTGTCCAATATTGATGAAATATTCGACAAATTCGTACAAAATTGAAAAATATTTAATGTTTTCTAACATAAGAATACTCTACAGCTACTCGGTATAATTTAAAATTGCAAATTAGCAACTAATTAGAGGAACTAGAAAATCAATTAGTGACTTTGTTTTTTGTTCGTCATTCTGTTACTTCATGCATTAAATTATTGTATCTCTTGTAACTTTTAAACTGTTTGTCTAATATAAATAAAATATTCTGCAAATATGTATAAAATTGAACAGTTTATAATATTTTGTAACATCATAAATCCCTACAGCAACTCGGTATACTTTAAAATCGTAATTAAAAATGCACTATTACAATAAGCCAACTTCAATGCTTCGTTACATTCTAGGACATGTATTTATTATTTATCACGTAACTTTCAAACTATTTGTCCAAAATAAATAAAATATTTTGCAAATATGTATAAAATTGAATAGTTTATAATATTTTCTAACATTATAACACTCTACAGAATTTCGGTATATTTTAAAATCACAATTTAAAACAGATGATAATAACTATTATGGAATCACTTTCTTTTGCCTCTCTGTCTTTTACATAGCAATAACTTTATTTTTAGAGCAAAGTGTAATATCGATTTAATTAAAATCGATTTTATTCACAGCCTCAGTATTGTGATATTATTAATACAATTGACACTTGCAATAAAATCCTTTGTGAAGTATCATTTTCGAATTAGTACAAATTTTGAACTACATTTGACAATACCTGTGTAAATATTCTTATAATAATATTTTAAAACATTAAATATAATAATATTAAAAACAATTTGTTTATAAAAAATATATATACTATTTTATTTATAATAATTCCTGAAATATAAACTTTTAAACAATTTATTCATATAACTAAAAATATGTTTAAAATATGATTTGTTGGTGTTAAAAAAAATATTTATAATAATAAAATATATAGTGGTAAGCTCGGCTTTTTGTGGTATACCGAGTTGCTGTAGGGCATTATGATGTAAGAAAATATTATAGACAATTTAATTTTGTACAAATTTGCTGAATATTTTATTCATTTTGGACAAATAGTTCAAAAGTTACGTAATAAATAATAAATGTCCTAGAATGTAACAAAGCCTTGAAGTTGGCTCATTGAGCGTTCTGATTAATAGTGCATTTTTAATTACGATTTTAAAGTATACTGAGTTGTTGTAGAGCATTATGATGTTAGAAAATATTATCAACAATTCAATTTTATATATATTTGCGGAATATTTTATTTATTTTGGACAATCCGTTTAAAAGTTACAAGACTTACAATCAATAAAAGCACTAAAAAATAAACTGCTTTGGAGATGTTTAATATTCTATTTTCTAGTGCGATTTTAAAGTATACCGAGTTGCTGTAGGGCATTATAATATTAGAACAATTTATATACAATTGATTTTTAAACAAATTTGCTGAATATTTTAGTTATTTTTGACAAAACGTTTAGAAGTTACGAGACTTACAATGATTAAAAGCACTAAAAAATAAACTGCTTTGGAGATGTTTAACATTCTATTTTCTAGTGCGATTTTAAAGTATACCGAGTTGCTGTAGGGCATTATGATGTTAGAATAATTTATATACAATTGATTTTTAAACAAATTTGCTGAATATTTTAGTTATTTTTGACAAAACGTTTAGAAGTTACGAGACTTACAATGATTAAAAGCACTAAAAAATAAACTGCTTTGGAGATGTTTAACATTCTATTTTCTAGTGCGATTTTAAAGTATACCGAGTTGCTGTAGGGCATTATGATGTTAGAACAATTTATATACAATTGATTTTTAAACAAATTTGCTGAATATTTTAGTTATTTTTGACAAAACGTTTAGAAGTTACGAGACTTACAATGATTAAAAGCACTAAAAAATAAACTGCTTTGGAGATGTTTAACATTCTATTTTCTAGTGAGAGTTTAAAGTATACCGAGTTGCTGTAGGGCATTATGATGTTAGAACAATTTATATACAATTGATTTTTAAACAAATTTGCTGAATATTTTAGTTATTTTTGACAAAACGTTTAAAAGTTACGAGACTTACAATGATTAAAAGCACTAAAAAATAAACTGCTTTGGAGATGTTTAACATTCTATTTTCTAGTGAGAGTTTAAAGTATACCGAGTTGCTGTAGGGCATTATAATATTAGAACAATTTATATACAATTGATTTTTAAACAAATTTGCTGTATATTTTTAGTTATTTTTGACAAACCGTTTAAAAGTTACGAGACTTACAATGATTAAAAGCACTAAAAAATAAACTGCTTTGGAGATGTTTAACATTCTATTTTCTAGTGAGAGTTTAAAGTATACCGAGTTGCTGTAGGGCATTATAATATTAGAACAATTTATATACAATTGATTTTTAAACAAATTTGCTGTATATTTTTAGTTATTTTTGACAAACCGTTTAAAAGTTACGAGACTTACAATGATTAAAAGCACTAAAAAATAAACTGCTTTGGAGATGTTTAATATTCTATTTTCTAGTGCGATTTTAAAGTATACCGAGTTGCTGTAGGGCATTATAATATTAGAACAATTTATATACAATTGATTTTTAAACAAATTTGCTGAATATTTTAGTTATTTTTGACAAACCGTTTAAAAGTTACGAGACTTACAATGATTAAAAGCACTAAAAAATAAACTGCTTTGGAGATGTTTAACATTCTATTTTCTAGTGAGAGTTTAAAGTATACCGAGTTGCTGTAGGGCATTATAATATTAGAACAATTTATATACAATTGATTTTTAAACAAATTTGCTGAATATTTTAGTTATTTTTGACAAACCGTTTAAAAGTTACGAGACTTACAATGATTAAAAGCACTAAAAAATAAACTGCCTTGGAGATGTTTAACATTCTATTTTCTAGTGCTATTTTAAAGTATACCGAGTTGCTGTAGGGTCTTATGATTTTAATTTTGAACATTTGAAAATTTATTGAATATTTTGATTATTTTTGACAAAGTTACAAGACTTACAACAGTTAAATGCAACGCCTTTGGACAAGCTCTTGTTCGTTTCAGTTTTGTTAAAAAATTTATAACATTTAAACTATTTGTCTAAAGTACCAAGTATATTTGGCAAATTCGAACAAAATTAAATTATCTACAATATTGTCTAACATTATAAAGCCCTACAGCAACTCGGTATACTTAAAAATTACTTACAAATTAATCTAATGATTTTTGTCTTACTATTTATTACCAATTATTTATATCCATCGATCATCTATAATTATTTCCATGAATAATTTACCATTATCAATTAAACATATTTTTTCCATTTCCTTTAACAAATCGCGCACGCCATAAATTGTTTTATATATATATATATATATATATATATATATATATAAATATCGCAAATTTATTAATTTAATTCTTATCTAATCCGGAAACATCCGATTTTTGTTCCGGTTGCAAAAAAAGATAGAAAAATCTAAGGAAGGGGAAAAACTATTTTTTATCATTATTAATATTTTTTTTAGTTACGTCAGTTTGTAATAGTCATCGGTAATAGATAGATTAAATGTTATTTTATAAATAAACTAGGTGTAAGTGGGAAAAGTAGACGTATTATAAGTGGTTTTGTGTGAGATTTTGTTGATGGTTTAGTAGTGATATGTGTAAAGGCTTGTTAGTGCGTTTTTTTATTATATCTCTTGTAACTTTTAAACGGTTCGTTTGTGATTAATGAAATATTTGGCAAATTTGTGCTGAATTAAATGGTATATAATATTGTCTAATATTGTAATGACCTACAGCAACTCGGTATACTCCAAATCGCTATTCAAAATACTTAATAAATCCTAGAGAGCACCTAGAAGTTTCGACTCCCCGTTAGAAAAGTGCAAATATTTATTAAATTTTGAGTTACTTCTAAACCGTTTATTAAAATCAAATAAAATGTTCGGCAAATTGGTACAGAATGAAATAATCTACATTAAATTTTAATAATATAGAGCTTTATAATAATATTGTGTACTTCAAAATTGCAATTGAACATAGAAGAAAACTTTCTGCTATAAGTAACATTTCTAGGCATTTATTATATCTCTTGTAACTTTTGAACGTTTCGTCTAATTTAAATACAATATTCGACAAATTTATACAAAATTAAATAATCTATAATATTGTCTATTATTATGTCACTCTATTATTCTACAGCAACTCGGTATACTCAAAATTGCAATTCAAAACACTAAATATACTCGAGCACGTTACCAGATATTTCTGTGCATTTATTTATTATATATCGTGTAACTTTTAAATTATTCGTCTAAAATTCAAAGAACTTTCAGAAAATTAATTAATCTAAAATATTTTCTAATATCATAACACTCTAAAGCAACTCGGTATACTTTAAAATCATAATTGAAAACACGACCAACAATTTTAGCAAAGGTATAAACTTTATTGTGGATTAGAGTAAAAGCCACATCTGAGCGTTGCCTGGCCTGCTAGTATATATATACATATATACATAGTATTATACATTGATAGTTTTTTCGACGTTGAAACATATTTCAAAGTAACTAGCAGCGCATTTGTCGAAATAAAAAAGGTAATAAAGTTTTTAAAAACTTTTATTTATACGTTTCGACACCAGATGCGTGTCATCATTCAGAAACACCAGACAAAAACACTCAAAAAATATTATTTTAAAAAATTAAACTTGCAACATATTAGAAAAAGACATTTTTGGAGAAATAATGAATAACTACAAAATTAAAAACATTTTGAAAGTTTTGTAATGAAACATTATGACGCATGAAACACGCCCATATCAAATAAATATAAATATAAATATAAATATAAATATAAATATAAATATAAATATAAATATAAATATAAATATAAATATAAATATAAATATAAATATAAATATAAATATAAATATAAATATAAATATAAATATAAATATAAACAAAAGGCTCGGCTTTTCAAAATTTTTTTTTTTTTAATTTTGTAGTTATTCATTATTTTTCGAAAAAAATGTCCTTTTCTAATATGTTACAAGTTTAATTTTTTAAAATAATATTTTTTTGAGTGTTTTTGTCCTGGTGTTTCTGAATGATGACACGCATCTGGTGTCGAAACGTATAAATAAAAGTTCTTAATACTTTATACCTTTTTATTTAGACGAATGGACTGCTAGTTACTTTGAAATATATATATATATATATATATATATATATATATATATATATATATATGTTGAAAGTGTTTAAATTTGATGTTGAAATATATGATTAATTTCTTGGAGGGCGTAACATCAAGTAAAAAATATAAATAAGTAAAGATTTTTTTTAAAAATCATTATTCTGTTTGGCTTTGGCCTCGGATACACGTGTACTTACATATAATTAATATATAATATTTTATTTATTAATTACTTTTTATTTTTTATTCTTTATAAAAAAGAAATTACTGATATTTAGTGCTTGTTTCTAATTAATAATTTTTACAAGCTGTATTAATATGTGCTAGTGATAATCTAAGAAATTCAAGTAAGTTATGTTTTAGGCATTTTTTAATTTAAGGTTTAGATATAATTAGTATGTGTCTTTAGTTAATTTTTTTTCTTTTTACTATTGTTTATGTATATTCAATTTTTAACGTTACTTTCTGTTTTTTTTAATTTGTAGAACCATCACTGACGATGAGGTAGAATTTTACGTCGAAACGTATGGAAAAATAAAGATGTTTTTAAAAAAATCTTTGCCTTATTTATATTTTTTTTTATGTTATTCCAAGAAATTCTCCAGAAAATTCTTTTAGTCAGACTTAGTTAGTTCGTTTCCAACAGCCGATCTCATAACATCGAGAGGATAATATTGTTTGTGTTTTCAAATAATAATTTAAAAAAAAAAAACAAAACTTATAGTAATTTTGATTTACAATATATATATATATATATATAAATTTAAATTTAAATATATATTTCTAAAAAAAATGCGTACGTTTTTTTAGAGTAAAAACATCAACCAAATTTTTTTCTGTGAGTCTTATTTGTAAAACAGACTTTTATATTTTTTCTGTCAAATTATTTGAAGTATAAAAATGTTACAATTCCCCAAAAAGTACAAAAAATCTCCTAAAAAACCAAAACCCGACAAATCGACATCAAGCACCTACAGCACTTTTGCAAATGAAGACATTTACAACACCACCGAAGAAAATTTAACGTTCAAATTCGTCTCAAAATCTAAAACAAATCCAGAAATGTACGAAATAAAACTCCCATCCACTTCTGGAATCAAATACAAACCTCCTGGTCGAAAAACCAGGAAAAAACGCCTTAAGGAATGGTTCAGGAAGAGATGTCTAGGTTGCATCTACTGCAAGAAAAAAGGCAGTAGGAAATACGACTTGGATTCTGTTGAGGATACAAGAAAAGTTTCTTTCTTTTGTCGCAAATTCTGGAAAAAAACAATTGACCAAAGTCTTCCTCCGCCAGTGGAGGACTTTAATGCTAAATTGAGGGCTCTGAATGCCCAAAATAATGATGGGCCAAGTAATTCCTCTTCTATGGTGACCTTACCATTGACTCCGAGTCGAGAGGCAACTTTGAGGAGATCTGAAGATTGCAAATGGAAAGATTCACCTAAAATAGGCTCCACGTTTTTGGGAGACATTTTGGGGACCAGGGATAAATTTTTGGAGAGGTTGGAGTACGACAGGAGTATACCCAGGAAGAAAAAAGCCAAGGATCAGACTTCTGAAGTTCTGGTTGCTGGTAAGAAGAACCAGATTTTTTTTGCAGGATTCATGATAAAATTGATTCCCAGGAATTTTTTTTAACTAAGGTAGTTGTAGTAATGGGCCAAAATCAAAAATGAAAATTTTTGAGAAATTGAGAAAAATTGAGTTTTTGAGAAAACGGTGTATCGGATTTGAATGATCTAAAAAACATTCAATTTGTAATGATTGGGAGAAGTGGTGATTAGTTTTTGGCAAAGACAGGTCCCGCCATTTCGAAGATACAAAGCTAAATGTGCAAAAAATGGCATTTTTGAGTGAACTAAGCGTCCGATTTGAATTATCTAAATATAAAACTTTCTGCTTGTATTGACAAAACAATTCTTTTGAGGATAAAAAATTCTAACATCTTTTATTTATTTTCCATAAAATATTTTTGTAATTTTAGATTAAAAATTCAAAAAATGACCCAGGCTAAGCACAGTCTAAGCGCCACTCTGGTACAAATGTTTACCCAAGTGCGTTTAGACTGTTTATGTAATGGAGCACTTTTCCAATTTTGTGAGAAAAAACTATTGAACAATGTGAAAATATTACAAAAAATTAGTTTGTAATATTTTTTAAAAAATGAATTCTTTCAATTTTAAGCAGAAGAGTGAGGTCGTATTTATTTTACAAAATTTATTTATGATATTTTTTTTTAAGAGAGATGACGAACTTATTTAATATTTTTTAAAAAATGATTTTTTTTTTTCAATTTCAAGCAGAAGAGTGAGGACGCACTTATTTATTACAAAATTTATTTATAATATTTTTAAAAAAAGATTTTTTTCTACTTTAAGCAGAAAAGTAAGGTCGTATTTAAAAAAAAATATATATATTTTTTAAAAAATGAATTCTTACAATTTTAAGCATAAGAGTGAGGTCATATTTTTTTACAAAATTTATTTATAATATTTTTTAAAATACGAAGCAAAAGAGTGAGGACGTATTTGTTTATTACAAAATTTATTTATAATATTTTTGAAAAATGAAATAAATTAAAAAAATCACAAAGACTAAGCACAGTCTAAGCGCCACTCTGGTACAAATGTTTACCCGAGTGCGTTTAGACTGTTTATGTAATGGAGCACTTTTCCAATTTTGTGAGAAAACTATTGAAAAATGAGAAAATGCCGCCGAGCTAAGCACTGTATAAGTGAAAATGTCGCACATAATTGTTTGCAAATGCGTTTAGACTGTGACTATACGGGAGCACTTTTTCAATTTTTTGCAAATTAGGCAACTATATATATTTTTTTTGAAATTGATATCGAAATGAAATGACGATTGTTAATGTAATAATTGATTTATGATTTGAATTTGATTTGCTCAGATATAACAAGATAGCAAAAATAATGAAAGTGTTACAGTATTTGTAATAATATATTTGAAAACGTTTAAAATTTCTCGAATATTTCATTACGGTACGGGAAGTTTCAGCAATTTGCCTTAAGTCACGATGCCATACACCACTAGTTTAGTATAAGTATTGCAGGTTGCTGATTTTTTTTTCTGATTCAGATGACAGTGGAGTTTCGGCCAACAGTTCGCCCCTGACCCGCCTAAGGACCGCCGGTGGTCACCATAGAGATCTGGGCCAAGATTGGGCAGCCACTGGCGGTCTTCAGGATGATGACGTCACCGGAATAGGTTCCGGAAGCGACAGGATGCTCCGGTTGCATAGCAACCGGAGTCTGTCATCGCTCGGAGTAAGTAGATAATCTCCAATCAAATTAGTAGATGATTTATTTAGTTGCTTACACCTAACAATTTGATTTTCAGTTGCGATCTGATTCGATGGCCTCAGTCTACTCAGGAGCCGGTGACGGTCGATATGGAACAGTTGCAGTCAAAGGAGAAGTCGAATTTGGACTCCAATACAACTACAAAACTGATTCCTTGATGATCAGAATCAAACAATGTCGAGATTTGGCCCAAGTCGACGCCAAGAGAAACAGATCTGACCCATACGTAAAGGTAAATAGACAAAAAAGAGTGCGCGTAAGGATCACACACGATTGGAGTAAAACTTATTTGCTAGTATACAAAGTAGCAATTTTAAGTTACGTAAAAATAAATACATCATATAACAATTTTGAATAATGTTTATTAGTAATATGGTAACACTCGTGATGCCGAACATATTTATTAGTGTCAACCATTATACACATTTATATAATGATAAATTATAAATTGTATATTTATTAAAATTAAACTTAAAAACATGTATAATATTCAAAAACAATAATGTAATCGAAGTCATACTTCAAATACGACATGATCGGTTTGTCGTTGTAATTAGCATTTAGGACTTGGACCTTTATAATTCTATAATATTCGTTCACACAGTGGATTATGTTTAACAACGCCTAAGCAAATATTGTTTTTGCAAATTCGCTCATCCTGCAATAATTGTGTTTGAAGAACTTCATGTGATTAAAATTAACATACATTCATTTACTGCGTATTATTTTTACTTTTTCGCTGGCGATATAATCTCGTTCTTTGAACAGCTGTAATATCTGTCTTGCCTAAAAAATTGAAGCCATACTTTTATATTTGTTTTATTTATCAAGCCCTGCACATAGCTCGATCTATGAATCATTTGCTTTTTATGTGAACGTTAATGCAATGATCATCATCAATATTACGAGGTAATAAATTAACCATATTATTAACGTCAACAGGCACGTTTGTAATTTGTTCAAATATTCCAAATTGTCCATTTGCATGTCGCAATCGTCTAATTTGCACGAAGCACAACCTAGGTGAAATTAACCTTTCAGATACAATATCTTGTTTAGGTAGATAATTTGGTATAGGTAAAAATACAAACCCGTTAAATTTACATAAAGTGGGAATTTTACCCGAATTTAATGCCTTTCGACAAGTTTGACATCCAACCAGATTATTTGAATCATATTGAATCATATATTCGAAAAACCATTATTAAGAATTTGTTTTTGAGCTTCATTTAATATTTTTAAGTCACTTTGAAACCAAAGTCGACTGTGAAACGAAAGTCATACATAGCCAAAGCTATTATTTGTAAATTGTTATTTAAACTATTTTCGTGCATTCCTAAACAAATTGAAGTCTTTATATGGAAGTTCAAATACTTCATTTGACTCTTGCAAAAGATCAATTCTTGTCACATTATATACAGAATCATCAATTTGCAATTGACGTGATGTAGTTGATGTATCAGAAAAAGTTACAGCAGTACTTTCATCTAAAAAGATAACAGAATAATATGTTTAAATGAGAATACTTGTAGCGTTTTTCAAGAGTCAAATAGCGAAAAAATATTCTTACTTATGTCAATGGTGTTGACATTAACATTTAAATTGATACCTGGCTCAAGATTTTCTAATAAATTGACAACGACCGATTATTTTCCCGCAGTTGTTTTCTTTGACGATGTAATCTAGATCTTAATGACGAATGACGAATCATTGACACTTGACCTTGTCGTAACTAATTTTCGTTGCATTTGTACGGATTTACACCCATGCCGCGCCTAAAGAAGTTTTACTTAAAAAAACTGGCAAAATTTGATAGAGATCACCATTACCATCTGTTTTCCTCCAGGTTTACCTACTGCCTGACAAGTCTAAGAGTGGTAAAAGAAAGACCAAGGTGAAGAAGCATACTGTGAATCCAATCTTCGAGGAAACTCTGAGCTTTAATTTGTCTTTAGAAGAATTAAAGACAAGGACTTTGTGGTTGACAGTTTGGCACTCCGACATGTTTGGTCGCAACGACTTTTTAGGAGAAGTCATGATGCCTCTGGAAGACAAAGTGTTTGATGATCCTGCACCAGTTTGGTATCCTCTCCAGGAAAGGGTAAGGGATAAAAAACAAATTATACTTTCCTGGTGAATTTGTAGATATTTCTGTTTCCTCTTGATAAATTTTATATTTCTGTTTCCTCTTGGTAAATTTTATTTTTATATTTCTATTCCCCAGACGGAGCCTTTTGAGGAGTCAGTTAGTCACAAAGGTGATGTCATGTTGGCTTTGAAATTTGTACCACCAGGAAGTGATACCAGTGCTTCTGGTAAGGCAGGGAAAAACAAGAAATCGAGAGGATCCTTGCACGTTTTGGTCAAAGAAGCCAAAAATTTAACAGGTGCCAAGGCTAATGGAACTTCTGATCCGTTCTGCAAAAGGTAAAGTAGCAATTGAAAATTCTATTACACTTTTAAGTATTTTATATTTTTCAATATATTACAATTTTGAACCCTCTAAAACTTTTTTAAAACACTAAAACTTTTTTGAACACTCCACAACGTTTTTGAATACTCTAAAGCTTTTTTTAACGCTCTAAAACTTTTTTTGAACACTCTAAAACTTTTTTTTAACACTCTAAAACTTTTTTTGAACACTCCAAAACTCATTTTGAACATTGTACAACATAGTTGAACACTTTGCAAGATTTTGTAGCAGTCGACATGATATTTAAACACTTGTCAAGATCTTGGAACACTTAACAAGATCTTGCAACACTTGACAAAATTTTTGAAACACTTGACAAGATCTTGAAAATGCTTTAAAAAACCTTGGAACACTTGACAAGATCTTGTAACCCTTTACAAGATTTTTGAAACACTTTACAAGATTTTGAAAATACTTTAAAAGATCTTGGAACACTTTACAAGGTTATAGAAGGCTTTTCAAGACTATAGAACTTTCCAACATTTTGAAACAATTCCCAAAATTTTGAAACAATTTACAAAATTATAGAAAATTTTACAATACTTTAAAACACGTTACAAGATCTTGAAATATTTTCCAAGATCTTGGAACACTCTACAGCATTGTTAAGCACTTTACAACTTTGTTGAGTACTGTACAAAATTTTGGAACACTTTGAAAGATATTGGAACACAACTCAAGAGCTTTGAACACTTGACAAGATCATGGTCTAGTTTGCAAGATCTTGAAACACTTGACAAGATCTTGGAACATTTGACAAGATCTTGGAATATTTTGCAAGAGCTTGAAACACTCTATAAAATTTTTGAACACTTTTAAAACATCTCGAAACACTTTACAACATTTTGAAATACTTCACCAGATCTTGAAACACTGAACAAAATCTTGGAACACTTTGTAAGATCTTGGAACAGTTTACAACGTTGGTGAAAACATTACAAAATTTTAGAATTTTTTTTTTACAAGATTTTGGAACGCTTGACAAGATCTTGGAACACTGTACAATATTTTTGAATACATTACAGCATTGCTGAGCACTTGACAACATTATTGAGCACTTTACAAAATTTTGGAACAATTTGAAAGATCTTGAAACACTTTAAAAGATTGTAACACTTCACAAGATTTTAATACTTTACATACAAGATTTTAACTCTTTTCAAAATTTTAACACTTTACAAGATTTTAACACATCACAAGATTTTAACACTTTTCAAGATTTTAATACTTTACACGATTTTAACACTTTACAAGATCTTGGAAGACTCTACAATATTTTTGCAAGATCTTGGAAGACTCTACAATATTTTTGCAAGATCTTGGAATACTTGTGAAGATTTTTGAACACTTTGCAAGATCTCGCAACACTTTGCAAGATCTTGAAACACTTGACAAAACCTTGCAACTCTTTGCAAGATCTTGGACCAATTTGCAAGATCTTGAGAAAACTTACAAGACCTCGGAACACTTATTTATTTATTTATTTATTTATTTAAATATATACTTAGCCCACAGATTACTCCAGGAGGACTCAAAAATACAGATATTTTACATAATGAATAACAATTAAAATATATACAAAATTACAATATATAGTTAGTAACATAAAATGCTTAAGATAAAATTACATATAATGCAGAATGTAACAATATTATTTATAAACAAAATAAGATAAAATAATGAGGTATTTGAAAAGAAAATAAAAAAGGTTAACTTGTGCAGATGGAGATTATTTGATTAGGTGAAGTGTTGTGAATATCTGTTTCATTATTAATTGAGTTAAAGTTAGAGGACATAAGTAAAATAGGCGAATTTAAGAGAGAATTAGATTTAGGAGTAGGATAATTGAAAAATAATTGTGAACATTAAAGGATAGTTGGTTAAGAATAAGAGGACACTCTATAGAATCATTGCAAAGTTTAAATAAGAACATAATTGTACAGATAAATCGACGTGAGGCAAAGGAAGAAATACCAAATTCTTTTAGTAAAGTGTTGTGGTCAAAGCCACGTTCAGGGTAAATTTTATATGTTTTATAATAAAGATATTTCAGAAATTTTCACTGAACCTTCTCTATCGCATCAGAGTTGTTGGTTTGATGAGGATACCAAATAATCAAACCATATTCTAATTTTGAACGTACAATAGAATAGTGCATGCAAAGAAGCGCATTGGTAGATTTAAATTGTAAACAATTATAAACAATTTGCAAGAAAATATTTACAATTTTCAAGAAAATAAATAAACAACTTGAATTTTTTTCTAGTTATCTGTTACCTGACAAAGGAAGAAGTTCCAAACAGAAAACACCGGTCATCAGGAGATGCCTGAATCCTGCCTGGAACTACACCTTTGTCTACGATGACGTCACATTGCAAGACCTTAACGAAAGGGCCTTGGAATTGACTGTTTGGGACCACGACAGATTGGGGAGCAACGAATTTTTGGGAATGGTTCGATTGTCCTTGGGAACAGGTAAAATAAAAAAAAAATACCGTCAAATTAATTGAGAAAAATTAATAAATAAAGTTGCTTTATATAATTGAACAAAAAAAGTATCAACAAAAGAACTGATACATCTTCACTTTGTGGGAATTATCAAGTAGTAGTAGTACATACATATATATATATATATATATATATATATAAAAAAACCTCGTGTCACGATGTTCGTTCGCGATGGAAGCCCAAACTACTGAACTGATTTTAAATTTTATTGGCTCATCGTGTGCATATATATCCAACTTAGGTTATAGGAAATTTTGAAAAGTAAATTTAAAACATAAATATATAATTTTTATAAATTTCAAAAAATTTTGACAGAAAATGACCAAAAAAAAAACAAAACACTAAGATGTCAAATGTCAAAATTTATGGAAAATTCGTGAAAAAAAGATTTATGATTTTTGAAAAAAAAAATAACAGTTCAAAAAATATAATTCAAAAACATATACATATACACAAAAAAAAATTTTTAACTTCAATAGGAAACAAATAAATTAATTATTCCGGAGTTATGTTATAGGCAATATTGCCAAACAAATTATAGACAGAAAACATTATTGTAAAATAAATACTATCATTTTCGACCAAAAAGGAAATATTTTGACATTTATAAATTTAGTGCATATTGGATATATGAAATTGACATTCACTATTTTTAAATTAAATGCAAATATAAAAAATCTGATACTTATATAAAAAATTGTATATTTAGTTAATGATACTGCGTTGATTTAGACTAAAATCTAATTTATTCAGTGATTAAAAAAAATATTTCACTATTTGACATAAACAAAATTAAAATAAACAAAACACTATGATGGCGTTGGAATTAATTATCAAAGTGTAAAGAAATTAGCGTAATTAAAGTATAATATTATTATTAATACATCATGTATATTATAAGATCTTCTGCAAAGCGGCAAAATAGTTTTGATGGCAAAGCAACGTTTGCCGGGTCAGCTAGTATATATATATATATATATATATATATATATATATATATAAAATTTATATATTACTCAAAATTTTCCTTACCCAGGTCTTTCCTCTAGGACTTTCTAACTACCAGGTATCTCTTTACCATTTTTTGTTCTAAATGAAAATTTTTAATCCAATTTTTTTATTTAGGAAAATACCAGGACAAACAAGTCGAATGGATGGATTCCCACGACCGAGAAATGGCCCTTTGGAGGTCCATGCTGGACAGGCCCAATTTTTGGGTCGAAGGATGCATTTCGCTGAGGAATTCGAATGTTGCAAATAGTAAAGTTTAGTCTTAATATTTAAATATATATTCATGTATTTATGTGATGTTAGGAAAGTATATAAGTATATACATAATTATATATATATATATATAAATATATATATATATATATTATATATATATATTACCATGCAATATCTATGTAGCCCTTAAGACGTTACTTATCATCATCACTGCAATTTACAACTTTTGTAAATGTTTTTTAAAACTTTTGTAATTTTTTTTTACAAACAGCATTTATTATAATTATCCATTCCCATTTTAAAATTGTCTGCGTTTAATCGAGTTAAACTTGGAACTAATTTTTACTAATTATAAAATTTTTTTTAACAATACGAGTTTCTTGTCTTGTTTGTCTTCGTGCAAATAACGAACTAAAGAAGCTTTTTTTTTAAATGTATATAGTATATATTATATTATATTAATCATCTATTACTATTATACTTAATTTTATTATATTGTAATTATTATGCTTAATTACTGTAAGTAATTGAAATTATTGTTATGCACTTTTAATAATGATTCGAGAAAATAAATTGTAAAGATTAAAGATTTTTTTTTTAATTTTTAACTTTCAGTTATATATAAAGTCAGTAATTGTATTAGTAAAATGGATATATACATTTATATATTGATTTATACACTACTAGGCATTTATATATGGGGTCAGTATATTAGAAAAATGGATATATACATTTATATTTTGATTTATACACTACTACGCATTTATATATGGGGTCAGTATACTAGAAAAATGGATATATACATGTATATATTGATTTATACACTACTAGGCATTTATATATGGGGTCAGTATATTAGAAAAATGAATTTATACATTTATATATTGATTTATACACGTTTTGGCATTTATATATGGGGTCAGTATATTAGAAAAATGGATATATACATGTATATATTGATTTATACACTACTAGGCATTTATATATGGGGTCAGTATATTAGAAAAATGAATTTATACATTTATATATTGATTTATACACGTTTTGGCATTTATATATGGGGTCAGTATAATAGAAAAATGGATATATACATGTATATATTGATTTATACACTACTAGGCATTTATATATGGGGTCAGTATATTAGAAAAATGGACATATACATTTATATATTGATTTATACATGGTTATATATATACTAGCTTTCTAGTATGGGAAATGGATATATAAGTGTATATATTGATTTATACATGGTTATATATATATATATATATATATATATATATATATATATATACTAGCTGTCCTAGTTTGTATTGGAATTGGATATATATATAAGTGTATATATTGATTTATACATGGCTATATATATATATATATATATAGCTGTCTCAGTTTGTATGGGAATTGGATATATAAATGTATATATTGATTTATACATCGTTATATATATATATATATATATATATATACATATATATATATATATATATATATATATACTAGCTGTCCTAGTTTCTAGGGGAATTGAATATATACATGTATATATTGATTTATACATGGTTATATATTTACTAGCGGTCTCGGTTTGTATGAGAATCGGATATATAAATGTATATATGGATTTATATATGATTATATATGGCTTAATTACCATAGTTTTCTTGGAAATTGGATATATCAATGTATATACTGATATTTTTATTGTTATATATTTGCAAAATAGATATATACATTGATATTTGTTAATTGGCTAAATAACGTTTGCTGGACTAGTTAGTTTATATGTATAATGTAATAAAAATAAATAACATAAATAAATAAAAAATAAAAATAGCTAATAAATAATGAATAAAATAGTTGTAGCAGAAAATAATGAATAAATATAAATAATATATAAATAATTAACAATAAAGTCTAAAATCTAATTGCAAAATGCATAAATCTAATTATTATAAAATATATAAATTAAAAAACGCGCACCTTCTACAATTTGAAAATCCCGCCCAATCCGCCATATTTAAAAATCTGGTGTTACCATCTCGAAAAAATTGTCAAACCTTTGACATGTCTCTTGTCTTCCGCACGCGCACGCCATTTTGATACAGAAAGCTGAAAGCTGCTCGCTTGTAATTCTTTTGTAAATTCAAGTCATGTTTTACGAAAAACATTAATAATAGTTAACTTTAATTAATAATAAACTTAATGTCCTGTTGTACAAAAGGAATAGAAAGGTGTAACGTTTTATTTATTTTTTAATCGACACGAAACGAGAAGAGTTTTTGTTAAACAATGAGGATTATATGAGAACTGGAACTATAATCAGGTGATAATGGAATAAAATATGTTATGTGTAAAGGATTATTTGTTTATTGTATGTACAAGTTGTTTATGCAATTGTATACGCAAAGATTTTAAGTTATTATAGTTTTACATTTTGTGTTTTCATGAGGTTATGTTTTGCTAATACAACTATGAGAGAAAACATCAATTTTTTGACATGTCATATTAATCATTTATTTTTGTATTTTTAGATTATGAAACGCTAGGAATATTATTAAAGGATTTTAGTTTACATTAAGATTAGTATATAAGTCTGTTTCAAAATGTGGTCGTCTCAGCCGAGCTCCAATTCTTCAAATATTAAAACTTTGGGGATGACTTCAGCTATTTCTACAGCCACACCGAAGGCTTTGGATTTACAAAAGACACAAGAATTACAAGATGCTTTAAGTAAGTAAAGGAAATACATTTATCTATTTAGTCAGAACAATGTTTTGAATTTGTTTTTCCTTTTTAGCTCCTTTCAAAGTTTTTGAATCTGAACAGGAGTTAAATCATCGCATGCAGCTTTTATCAAAATTAAATTCACTAGTTAAAGAATGGATAAAAGATGTTTCAATCAGTAGAAACATGCCTGAAAATTGTGCCCAACAAGTGGGTGGTAAAATATATACTTTTGGATCTTACAGACTTGGGGTAACCTCAAAATTTTATTATTTACACCCAAAAATACGTGTTCAATGTGTTTTTTTACCCAGGTGCATCATAAGGGGGCTGATATCGATGCTTTATTAGTTGCTCCAAGACACATAGACAGATCTGATTATTTCACATCATTTTTTGAGTTACTTAAACAGCAGCCTGAAGTGACAGACTTACGAGTAAGTAAAAAAATAGACTTATTATTATTATGTCTATTATTCAATTAATTTATTCCTGTGTCTTTTACCTCTAGTCTGTTGAAGAAGCATTTGTGCCTGTGATAAAAATGAACTACGACGGTATAGAGATAGATTTATTGTTTGCTAGATTAGCCTTAAAGGAAATTCCAGATAATTTTGACCTGCGAGATGATACTTTGCTAAAAAATTTGGACCAGAAATGCGTGAGGAGTCTGAATGGTTGTCGTGTTACGGATGAAATTTTAAGACTTGTTCCTAATATTGAAAATTTTAGACTGGCGCTGAGGGCTATTAAATTATGGGCAAAGAGTGAGTAAATAGGAATAGAAATATATATATATATATATATATATATATATATATATATATAAAATTTATTGTGTATTGATCATTTATTTTTTCTTCGGTTTTATTTATTTGTTCACTATTCATTTTTTTTTTATTTCAATTTCTATTTTTGTTCATTGTTTTTTTGGTTACTTTTTGAATATTGATATTCATTTTTTTTTTATATATTTTTTTAAAATTATTTTATCTATTTTGTTTATTTGTAAAATTTTTGTTTTCCAATTCGTCTATTTCATTTTACTTTTTTATATTTATTTATTTTTAATTCAATTGATTTTTACACCCATTCAAAAAAACAATTGCATTGCTATCATTTTTGGTATATATATATATATTATATATATATATATATATATATTATTTATATATATTTATATATATATATATATATATATATTTGTTTTTCAGAACATGGAATATACTCCAATGTCCTCGGCTACCTCGGTGGTGTCTCCTGGGCCATGCTGGTGGCCCGAACTTGCCAACTCTATCCAAATGCAGCAGCTGCCACACTAGTTCATAAGTTCTTCCTGGTGTTCTCACAATGGAAATGGCCACAACCGGTGCTTCTTAAACAGCCCGACAACGTAAACCTTGGATTTACAGTCTGGGACCCCAGAGTAAATGTCAGCGATCGAAATCATCTGATGCCCATCATCACACCGACTTATCCACAACAGAATTCCACTTATAATGTTTCTTTGTCGACCAGGAAGGTTATGATGGAGGAATTTAGAGCAGGTAGGGGATATATACATTTATATATTGATTTATACACCTTTTGGCATTTATATATGGGGTCAGTATAATAGAAAAATGGATATATACATTTATATATTGATTTATACACTCCTAGGCATTTTTATATGGGGTCAGTATAATAGAAAAATGGATATATACATTTATATATTGATTTAAACACTACTGGGCATTTATATATAGGGTCAGTATAATAGAAAAATGGATATATACATTTATATATTGATTTATACACTACTAGGCATTTATATATGGGGTCAGTATATTAGAAAAATGGACATATACATTTATATATTGATTTATACACTACTAGGCATTTATATATAGGGTCAGTATAATAGAAAAATGAATATATACATTTATATATTGATTTATACACTACTAGGCCTTTATATATGGGGTCAGTATAATAGAAAAATAGATATATACATTTATATATTGATTTCTCCACTACTAGGCATTTATATATGGGGTCACTATAAGAGAAAAATGGATATATACATTTATATATTGATTTATACACTACTAGGCATTTATATATGGGGTCAGTATATTAGAAAAATGGACATATACATTTATATATTGATTTATACACTACTAGGCATTTATATATAGGGTCAGTATAATAGAAAAATGAATATATACATTTATATATTGATTTATACACTACTAGGCATTTATATATTAGGTCAGTATATTAGAAAAATGGATATATACATTTATATATTGATTTATACACTACTAGGCATTTTTATATGGGGTCAGTATATTAGAAAAATGAATATATACATTTATATATTGATTTATACACTACTAGGCATTTATATTCAGGCTTCGTATAATAGTTAAATGGATATATACATTTATATATTGATTTATACACGTTTTGGCATTTATATATAGGGTCAGTATATTAGAAAAATAGATATATACATTTATATATTGATTTATACACTACAAGGCATTTATATATGGGGTCAGTATATTAGAAAAATGGATATATACATTTATATATTGATTTATACACGTTTTGGTATTTATATATGGGGTCAGTATATTAGTAAAATGGATGTATACATTTATATATTGATTTATACACGTTTTGGTATTTATATATGGGGTCAGTATGTTAGTAAAATGGATGTATACATTTATATATTGATTTATACACTACTAGGCATTTATATATGGGGTCAGTATAATAGAAAAATGGATATATACATTTATATATTGATTTATACACGTTTTGGTATTTATATATGGGGTCAGTATATCAGTAAAATGGATGTATACATTTATATATTGATTTATACACTACTAGGCATTTATATATGGGGTCAGTATAATAGAAAAATGGATATATACATTTATATATTGATTTATACATTACTAGGCATTTATATTTAGGCTTAATATATTAGTAAAATGGATATATACATTTATATATTGATTTATACACGTTTTGGTATTTATATATGGGGTCAGTATATTAGTAAAATGGATGTATACATTTATATATTGATTTATACACGTTTTGGTATTTATATATGGGGTCAGTATGTTAGTAAAATGGATGTATACATTTATATATTGATTTATACACTACTAGGCATTTATATATGGGGTCAGTATAATAGAAAAATGGATATATACATTTATATATTGATTTATACATTACTAGGCATTTATATATGGGGTCAGTATATTAGAAAAATAGATATATACATTTATATATTGATTTATACATTACTAGGTATTTATATATGGGGTCAGTATATTAGAAAAATAGATATATACATTTATATATTGATTTATACATTACTAGGCATTTATATATGGGGTCAGTATATTAGAAAAATAGATATATACATTTATATATTGATTTATACACTACAAGGCATTTATATATGGGGTCAGTTTATTACAAATATGGATATATACATTTATATATTGATTTATACACTACTATCATTATCCGATTGTAAAAGCTGATGTTGTTTTTTTGTTTGTCTAGGTTTACAGATCACAGAAGAAATTATGTTGGGTCGACAAACTTGGGATAAATTGTTTGAAGCACCGAATTTTTTTTCAAGGTATAGACATTTTATAGTGTTATTAGCTTCTTCGTCGACACCGGAGGATCAATTAGAATGGACTGGACTTGTTGAAAGTAAAATTAGAAGATTAATAGGTACGTGGTAGAATAATTAGTAAATAAGTTTTTAGACATTGAGATAATTGCGGATTAAACCTAAAATAAATATATTATCTCAGTTGTATTTAGTCTGATGAAACCTTTTGATTTTTTTTTTATTTTTTTTTTGTTAATTTATATATATACATTATTTTCATATCTCAGTCAGACAGAGGTGCCTGGTATGAGAGATTATGAAAACAGTTTTCATATTTTATATATACATTTCATTTGACTAATTCATTAATATAATATCTATTATAATTAAAATATCTTTATATATAACCCTTCTTTTTTTTTTGATGAATTGATATGGATTTGCATTTGGATTTGATTAAAAGGTCTTGCCCTTTTAATTTTGTACCGAATTTTCAATGAAAATATTTTTATTCCATTTAGTAATTGTTTCATAAGATCATAAAACTATTTTTGGGCATTTAACTTTACTTCAGCATGTTTAAAAAAAATTCATATAATTATAAAAGTATTACAATTAATTTTAAATTTGGTGCTGTAAATATATTAGGTTGTCAAATATCTCCCTTCCGCTTTTTTGCTCTTGATTTATAATACAAAAAGGCGGAAGGGAGATATTTGACAACCTATTATTTGTCTTGAATTTTTTAATTTATTATTTTTATTACTACTAATCATTATTAATTTTCCATTTTCGTCTTCAATTTCCTTATAATATTTATTTATTTTTCTTTTATTAGCCTATAGAAATTGCAAGTGGTAAAATTGTAACAGTTTTCATTTCTTTATGATAATTTACGACATTGTTAGATGATTTAGATTGTTTTGAAATGATTTAGAACAGTTTTGGACAACTTAAAACATATATAGACATTTTTAGAAGTTTTACAACATTTTCCGGCGATTCAGAACGTTTTTAGACAATTCAGGAACAATTTTAGACGATTCAGGACATTTTTATACGGTCGAGAACATTTTCCGAAACGTTTTAGAACGATTTTTAGATGGTTCAGAATATTTCTGGGCAGTTTGGAACATTTCCGGACTGTTCGGACGATTTAGAACATATTTTAGATGGTCTAGTGCATTTTTAGACTTTTTATGAACATTTACCAGACTTACATAATGTTTGTAGACAATTTAGAACATTTATAGACGATTTATAACGTTTTGAAACTATTGGATGAACGGTTTTGGAGGATATACAACCTTGTTGCACTATTTGGAATGCTTTGCGACCATTCGGAAGGTTTTTAGGCTATTTAAAACAGGATTAAAAATATTTTTAGACGATTTAGATTTATTTAAGACAATTCAGAATTTTTTCAAACGATTCGAAACATTTTTAGACGATTCAGAACATTTCCGGACTGCTTGGAACATTTTTAGACGATTCAGAATGTTTTTAGACTAATCAGAACATTTTTTAAGCGATTCATAACATTTTTTGACGATTGAGAACATTTTCAGATGATTTTTGGACGATTCAAAACATTTTCAGACGATTTTTACACGATTCGGAACATTTTTAGATGATTCTTAACATTTTTGGATGATTCGGTTCATTTTTAGACGATTCAGAACATTTTCAGAAGCTTTTTAGAGGATTTAGAACATTTTTAGATGATTTACAATATTTTTAGACGATTTCCAACAATTTTAGACTATTCCCAATATTCTCAGATGAATTTTAGATGTTTCAGAATATTTTTAGACGATTCAGATCATTTTTAGATGATTCATAGCATTTTTAAACGATTCATAACATTTCCGAACTGTTTGGAACATTTTTAGACGATTCAGAACGTTTCCGGACTGTTTGGAACATTTTTATACTATTCAGAATTTTTTTAGACGATTCGGAACATTTTCATACGATTTGTAGATGATTCGGAACATTTTCATACGATTTCTGGACGATTCAGAACATTTTTAGGCGATTCAGAACATTTTTAGATGATTCAAAACATTTTAAGACGATTCAAAACATTTTAAAACTATTTTTAAGTAATTCAAAATATTTTCAGACATTTTTACACGATTCAGAATGTTTTTAGACGATTCAGAATGTTTTTAAACTATTCAGAACATTTTTAAAGCGATTCATAACATTTTTAAACGATTCGGGACATTTTAGGACGATTCAGAGCATTTAAAGACGATTCAGAATATTTTCAAACGATTTTTAAACAATTCAGAACATTTTTAGATGATTTTTAGATGATTCAGGTCATTTCTAAACGATTCATAACATTTTTAGACGATTCGGGGCATTTTAGGACGATTCAGAGCATTTTAAGACGATTCAGAATATTTTCAAACGATTTTTAAACGATTCAGAACATTTTTAGATGATTTTTAGATGATTCAGGTCATTTCTAAACGATTCAGAACATTTTTAGACGATTCAAAACATTTTTTGACGATTCTTAATATTTTTAGACGATTCAGGACGTTTTTAGATGATTCAGAATATTTTTAAATGCTCCAGGATATTTGTAGTAGACGTAGATATTCTGGGACTATTCAGAACATTCTGGGAATATTTAAAATATTCTTAGTACGGTTTGTAAAGATTCGCGACTATTAGGAACGTTTTGAGGCTATTGAGCTAACATTGTGAGGCTACTTGGAACGTTTTTGAAAGATTTGGAACATTTTAGAGCAATTCAGAATATTTTTAGACAATTCACAACATTTTAAGGCGATTTAGAACATTTCCCGACCTTTTGGGAACATTGAGGGACTATTCGGAATTTTATGAGACTATTTTGAACGTTTTGAGAAATATTTAAACGTTATGAAACTACTTAGAACGTCTTGAGAATTTTTGAAACGTTATGGAACTATTAAGAACGTCTTGAGAATATTTGTTTAGAACGTTTTAGGAATATTTTGATCGTTATAAAACTATTGTGAACGTTATGAAACTATTTTGAACATTTTCGAGACAACTTAGGACTTTTTTTTGAGCATTCTGAGACTATTCAGAAAATTGAGGCTATTTAGAATATTTTGAGACTATTTAGAACAATATGTCTTTTGGGAACAATATAAATAGGACTATTTAGAATCTTAGGAGACTTTTTAGAACGTTCTGAAGATATTTACATCATGTTTAGACTGTTCTAACATTTTTAGACAATTTAAAACATTATAAAACTATTTAGACATACATTTTCAAGACTATTTAGAACGTTTTGGGAATATTTAGAACTCCTTGAGATTATTTAGAACGCTTCGAAACTATTTAGAACGTTTTGGAAATATTTAGATCATTTTCAAGACTTTAGAACATTTTCAAGACTATTTAGAACGTTTTGGAAATATTTAGAGCATTCTAGGAAAATTTAGAACGTTATGAAACCATTTATAAGGTTTGAGGAATATTTAGAACATTTTGAAACTATTCGCTACAATTTGAAACTATTAAGAACTTTTCAGTATTTAGAACGATACGAGTTCATTCAGAACGTTGAGACTAGTTGCTGGAACATTATGAGACTATTTATAACGGTTTAATACTATTTTGAACGTTTCGAGACTATTTATAACGCTTTGAAACTATTTAGAACATTATTTATTATTTATTCATGCATTATGAGACTATTTAGAACGTTTTGAGACTATTTTAAACCTTTTCTGACAATTTAGAACGTTTTGAGACTATTTAGAAAAATGTGAAAATGCCGCCAAGCTAAGCACAGTATAAGTGAAAATGTCGCACAGAATTATTTGCAAATGCGTTTAGACTGTTACTATACGGGAGCACTTTTTTAATTTTGTGTAAATTAGGCTTTTTTTTTTTTAAATTGAATTTGAAATGAAATGACGATTGATTGTTAATGTTCTGGTGGTAAATTGATTTATGATTTATATTTGATTCTCTCAGATATAACAAAAGATAGTAAAAATAATGAAAGTTACAGTATTTGTAATAATATATGTATTTGAAAACGTTTAAAATTTCTCGAATATTTCAATACGGTACGGGAAGTTTCAGCAATTTGCCTTAAGGCACGATGTCATACACCACTAGTTTATTATGAGATTATTTACTACATTATGAGACTATTTACAATATTATGAAACTATTTTAGACTTTTTTTTAGACATTTTTGAACTCTGATACTATTTAGAAGGTTTCGAGGTTATTTAGAATGCTTTGAGATCGTTTAGAACATTTTACGACATTATGAACAAAAAAAATAATATTATAAAGACTGGGACAAAAACATTACGTGATTCCTATTTTCTTATTTTATAAACTTATAAGACAAGATTATTATTTATCTTTATATAAGTTCACATAATACAAACATTCATAAAATAATAGAGTTACAGTTCATAAACAGACTTAAGACTTTGTTAGTGTACAGTTTAGCATTTTTCTAATTATTCCAATATGACTTGTATTAATTTCTTATTTGGACTTTAATAAAAATCAAACTTAAATACAAATATTCTTCCTTATTTAGGCAATTTAGACAGAAATCAGCACATAACATTAGCACACGTGAATCCCGAAAACTTTGGCCAAGTAGAACAAATGGACTCATCGAGTTCGGAAAAACAGTGCTGTTCGATGTGGTTCATAGGATTAATGTTCGAAAAAACGGAAAACCTAAACGTAGATCTGACTTACGACATTCAAAATTTCACCGAATCAGTACTGAGCCAGGCAGTTAACATACATATCTTAAAAGATAGCATGAAGATTGAAGTAATATCATAATTTATAGACTTTTAACTGAATATTACGAGTGTGGTTATGATTGTTTTAATGGACGAGATTAATTGGTGTGATTTTAGGCTCGGCACGTGAGGAGGAAACAACTTAGCCAGTATTTAAGTCCTAGTTTGTTGAAACGCGAACGCAAATCGAGCGGTTCTAGTATTAGTGTTGATAAGAAGAGGAAAAGTTTGACGGAACAACAGTTGGCCGATCCGAAGAAGTTGAGGGTCGAAATGGTAAGTCGATGAAAATTATTTATTTTTAAAATTTGTTTTTTATTAATTGTGCTTAGAATAAAAGCAAACTAATACAAATAGTCCTCTTGGCACAGTAAAAACAAAACTTTGAAACTTTTAAATAAAGTTAGAAATGCCCAAAAATTGATTTATAGAATTGTTTGCATTTATTTATCATTTTTGAGAGACGAAATATCCACTACTATAAAAATTTAATATGGTACAATGTTGACTAAAATCTGATGCAAAATGTAGGAGTCATTCTGCATAACTGGCAGTTTCAGTCAGATTTACAATTTTCTCATATTTTCTGAATCTGCACATATTTTACTGTATTTATAGATAGTTCATATTTATAAATATTTTTTTTAATAATGTTCTTAGATAAGTTACAACATTTATACATTACATACTTACACTTTCAAACATATTGAGACAATTTAAAACATTTTGTGACGATTTACAAAATTCTGAGGCAATTTTGAAACAATTAGCAACATTTTGAGACAGTTCGCAACATTTTTAAACGATTTGTAACATTTTCAGACGATTTGGAATGTTTCTAGACATTTAGTAACATTTTTGGGCGTTTTGGAGACATTTTTTAGGCGTCTTAGCGACATTTATGCAGTTTTGGCGGCGTTTTTGATATTTTGGCGACGTTTTTGATGTTTAGGCAACGTTTTTTTGGGCGTTTGTGGAAACATTTTTAGACAACTTTTCAGTATTATTTTTGGACAGTTTATCAATATTTTCAGAAAAACTGGAACATTTTTGGACATTTGGCAACATTTTTATACAATTTACAAAAATTTCGCAACATTTTTAAACAGTTTACAACAATTTAGCAACATTTTTAGAGCGATTGAGACAAAATGAGGCGTTTTAGCAACATTTCTGGAGTTTTGGCGACGTTTTTGATGTTTTGGCGACATTTTTTTGTGCGTTTTGGCAACATTTTTAGTCAACTTGCTACAATTTAGCATTTTTTTAGACAGTTTGGCAATATTTTAGGTAGTTATATTTTCAGAAAAACTGGATCATTTTCAGAGCGATTGGGTCATTTTTTGGGCGTTTTTGGAGTTTTGACGGCGTTTTTGGAGTTTTGACGACGTTTTGATGTTTTGGCAACATTTTTAAACAACTTGCTACAATTTAGCATTTTTTAGACAGTTTAGCAATATTTTTAGGTAGTTTAGCTGTATTTTCAGAAAAACTGTAACATTTTTAGAGTGATTGCGTCATTTTTTGGGCGTTTTAGTGACATTTTTGGAGTTTTGGCGGCGTTTTTGATGTTTTGCCGACGTTTTTGATGTTCTGGCGACATTTTTTTTTGGCGTTTTTGGCAACATTTTCAGGCATTAACAACATTTTTAAACAGTTTACATTGACATTTTTTAGTCATTTTAGCAATATATGGCAAACTGGAACATTTTTAGACGTTCAGTAATATTTTTAGTCATTTTAGCCATTTTTTTAGGCAAAATGGTACATTGTTTGACATTTAGTATCGTTTTTAGACATTTAGCATCGTTTTTAGACGTTAAGCAACGTTTTTAGACATTTTAGCAAATTTTTAGGTAAACTGGAACGTTTTTTAACATTTAGCATAGTTTTTAGACATTTAGCAAACGTTTTTAGACGTTAAGCAACATTTCTAGATATTTTATCCAATTTTTTTTAAGCAAACTGGAACATTTTTTAACATTTAGCATCGTTTTTAGACATTTTGTAACATTTTTATACGTTTAGCATCGTTTTTAGACTTTAAGCAATATTTTTAAGACATTTTAGCATTTATTTATTTTTATTTTTATTTATTTATTATATATTTTTATTATTTTATTTTTATTTATTTATTTACTGAAACTGGAACATGTTTAGACATTTAGCAATATTTTTAGACTTGAAACAGTTCAGCAACGTTTTTAGAAAACCTAGAATATTTTTAAATAACTTGCAACAATTTAACAAACATTTTAGACAAACTAGCAACATTTTTAGACAAACTCGAACATTTTTAGGCAAACCAGAGCATTTTTAGAAAAAAACTAAAAAATTTGTATACCCTGAAAAGTCGATTTATTTAAAGTTTTTGATAATGTGTTTAGACGAGTTTCAATGTGTTGGGGTGTTTCAATGACTTGAAACGTGTTGCATCGACTTGAGACTAGTTTTATTGATTTGAGACTAGTTCTATTGATTTGAGACTAGTTAAAGCGATTTTTATTGAGTCTGGACGATTTTGAGCGATTTTTAATGAACCTGGCCGAGCGTAAGCGACTTTAGATGAGTCTGGACGAGTTTAAAGGGACTGGACGAGCTTATAGCGATTTTTAATGACTCTGGACGAGTTTACGCAATTTTAAATGAGTCTGGGAGGCTTTTAAATGAGTCTGGGAGGCTTTTAAATGAGTCTGGAGGCTTTTAAATGAGTCTGGGAGGCTTTTAAATGAGTCTGGAGGCTTTTAAATGAGCCTGGAGGCTTTTGAATTTGTCTGGAGGCTTTATAAATTAATCCGGTCGATTTTGAATCGGGACGATTTTGAATCGCTTGGGAGTTAAAATGAATTTAAGAGTAAAGTTTAGATGAGTCATCACCATGAGTTGGGTTTAACTTCAAATAAAACATTTGTATCACCCTTTTTTTAATTAAAAACATAAATGAAGAATCCTCGAATTTGTTTTATCTCCGAATACACATTTTTGGATTTGGATCACTTTTTTTTAGTAAACAACATGAATTAAATAGCTCCAACTGTATTCAGTATTTATTATTATCAGAGAACTAAATTAACTATAACAAGTATTTTTAATTCCAGACGGATGAAAGTCCAAACAGTTCATTGGTTTCAGCAAACGATGATAGCAATTCAAGTTTTGGCCTGAGCGGTTCACATGTGGAATTCAATGACGAAAACAGCAGCACTGCTGACAGTACAACTCAAAACACAAACACGACGACAAAAACAGAAATCACAACCTGTTCTTGAGATAAAGTAAGAATTATATATATAAATCCATAAATATTCACAATTTTATTACTATCGTTGCATTCCCTCTCATTTCAGATAGATCTATTAAGTAATTTTTAAGGTAATAAAATACGTGCAAGAGTTATATATCTATATATATATATATATATTTGTGACAAAGAAAGATGTGTGCTCGATTGCTCTTTTATTACAACAAAAGCTGATTTTAAGTTATGTATAAATATTAATCTGTTTAATTTCAACACGTAAGTATGGATCGATATTTATTTATTTACGTGTTTTGTCTACTTGTTTATTTTTTTT
>NW_020539727.1:19357675-19375052 GCF_003426905.1 Ctenocephalides felis
AGCGCGTCGTCATAACGCGTAAACATTAGTACGGAACCGATAGGAATGTAGACAAAATTTATACTTATTGTTAAAATATCATTTTTGACCGCCAGATGGCATTTTTTTACTTTTTTACTAGATCTCCGAAACCGCTAGACTTGCCTTCATGAAAATTTGATAAGTTCTTCATCTTGTTAATACAAGTAAAATGTTTTTTGAATTATTAAAATCGGACGCTCCGTTCTCTTAAAAACCGTGCTACCATTTTTGGCACTTTTTGCCCCGTATATTCGTAACGGCAAGACCTGCCTATGCCAAAAACTAATTAGCACGTCTCCTTATCAATACGAATCGTTTGATACGAAATGTTTTTTGCATTATTCAAATCGGTTGATCGGTATTCCCGAAATCGTCGACGAAAATTTGTATCCGAACACACACACACATACACACACACACACACATACATCCATTTTTTCTAAAGTATGCCAAAATATTCAGAAACATTTGAAACGTAAATATATGTATATAAAAATTTTCATTTTCGATTTTTTTGCGATTACTATCTATAACTTGCCCTACGTGAACTTAAAAATGTTATGGCAAGACCATGTTATGAAGAACTTACTAATATTACTATACTAAATATTGCCATACAAAAGCCATATGGTTGCTGTGCAGTCAGGCGTTTCTCTCAGGTTGTCAGATAGAAAATCTAACCCTGAAACCGCACAAATGTCAAAAAAGTGATGTTAGATAACAGAGCTTTTCTGATTCTGCTTCATAACATACGAGTGACGTTGCAGTTGCACAGCAGTAAATACATGAATCAGTAGGACGGGCCGATTTATAGGTGACTTAAGCACATATGGTTAAGCATATATGGTCAAAATAAGATACTTTGCTGAAGAAACCATACCTCTAAAATGATTTCTGATTTTCTGTGCATTTACCCAAAAATAGGGGTTAAATGTTGAATAAACTCTCAGAGGGGGGGGTCCTAGGGCGTGAACCACGGGCATGGGTGGATTGGCCTTTCAAAGTTAGCTAGCATAAACATCTAATTAAATATATATTAAAAATAATACATCCAGCATATCTTTACTCCAGCGGGGGTTGGTCATACATTTGGACGCGATTGGAACACTCTAAATGGGTCAAAATGGAATTTTTCAAATTTCAACCCTTATAATTTTCTTATTCTGATCTCTAGTATCCGAAAATCATGTGTTCCTAAGCGACTTCTTTTGACCCATACAAATCGACCCTCTAGTATTCAGTATGATTCAGTAGCATAATGTATGGAAGTTGGAGTGTAATATGGCCTTGCGATAACATTTTTCGGCTATGCGGCAGAATGGGTTCCTAAATCTCAATTTTTATCTATTAACACAATTATTTGTGCTAAGCACCACTTATAACTGGGATTTTCCTAATATTATTAATTTCTTGTCTTTTTCCCCTCAGATGCTATAAATGCGATCGAGTGTTAGTTACATGCTATCAGCTGGGATACTTTTAATCACTCATAAATTAATTTATTATTTGTTGATTAAGTCGATTATTTACACATATCTGGGAAGTTCATCCAACTTCCTTCAAAACAAAGCACCTCTTACAACTAAGGGGGCGTCCATTAATCACGTGAGGTTTTTAGGGGGAGGGGGGGTTAGACAAAATCACGAAATATCACGTTGGGGAGGGGGGGTATGGTAAGATATCACGTGTATTTATTTTTTAACTGATTTTTTTAAAAACATTCAAACATTTTCGAAAGAAGAATCAAGTAATTTTGTTTTTTCACGTAACTAAAAATACACGTGATGTTTGTTGGGGGAGGGGGGGTAATTTTGAATATCACCACGTATCACCAAGGGGGAGGGGGGGGTCTTAAAAATCCTTAAAAACTAGCTCACGTGATTAATGGACGCCCCCTAATGTTAGAACAAAATATCGAGTACTGAGTAAATATCGATACTTTGCGGTCGATAGTAGTGAGTACTTTTGCTATCGATTTTTTAGCTCGATCTCTTTCCAATATCGATCTTTTCGTCGATAGTACTCAAAAAGAATCGACAGCGTAATCTATGAACACCACTCATCGACCAACTATGGACACCACTCATTGCAAATGCAATACAATAGTGTCTCTCTAGGTGGTCGTAACTGTTCAAAGAATTGTCCAAAAACGATTCCTCAGTGTCATCAGTCTCAGCATGATGCTACCCATCCACTAGGCAACCAGGCGACCGAGCAATTTATGACCAAATGACCAATAAATGTCCAGTTGTAAAAATTTTCGGTGTCTCGGGCGATCGAACAAAATTTCATTCATATTTCTTGAACATTAGAGAAAAAAGTATGTATATTTAGAACGTGAAATGAGATAAAATCGACTTTTGTTGCAAATTTTAGATCGTTTTCATTTTATTTAAACATTTATTTTTTATATAAAAATCATATTAAACTTATTATGAATGACTCATATTTTTTGAGGTGCAATTAAAAACGGACAACTTTTGAAACAAAATCAATATTATATTTATTTTTGAAAAAAAAACACGAATTAAAAATCAATTTTTATTCATATGAATAAAATGTGTAAAAACTTTATGTATGCATTTTCCCAGTATAATCATTTTTTTGTAGTAATAAAAAGTTTTTAATAGATCACATCGCATTGCCGTTCTTACTATATTCATTTTTAAGATTTTATTTATAATATATAAAGAAATTTGGTAATTAATTAAAGAAAAAAAAAATTTATATTTTTCTTATAATCATTGAAATCAGCGCAAGAAATGGATTTTGCGATCTAAGGTGTTAACGGTTAATTTATAGAATTTCGGGTTTGGAAAATCAGATTAAATTCGTTGGGGATTTTGGTTCGAATATACCTGGATTCAGAATTAATCCATTAAATGAAATGTTAGCTTTTACAAAAGGAATTACTGCATTATTGAAGGCATTATTGACATACATTTAATATAAGATTTAGATTTTTTATTCGACGTTGAGACATATTTCTTGAATGTTAATATTTGCAGCCAATCGTTGAAATAAAAAAAAAATAAATAATGACTATTATTTATACGTTCGACACGGCCCGTGTGTCATCATTCAGTAGTTTTTTTAAATATTTATACAGTATAAACACCAGGAAAAATAATCACAAAAATTGGAACTAACATTATTGAAAAATAAAACATAATAAATTAAGTAAAAAAAAAATTATTATGTTTTATTTTTCAATAATGTTTGTTTCAATTTTTGTGATTGTTTTTCTTGGTGTTATACTGTATAAATATTTAAAAAAAATTACTGAATGGTGACACACTGTGTCGAAACGTACAAATAAATAGTTCATTATTTATAGTTCTTAGAATAAATATTATTCATGCTTATTTGTATGGTTACTTGTAATATCTGAATATATATTTTGCAATAGTGCACTTTTCAAGTAATTTTAGATTAGTTTATTATTATTATTATTTTTATTCTTGAACTATTTCAAATGGTTTACTTAGATAAAGTATTATTCTTGACTGTATAATCAACCGAATAAAAGCAAGAATGTTATCTGAAACGCATGGATTTATAATAATTTCAAATATAAATAAATATTAAATATTATGCACAAATAAATATAAAATTTCACCTACATATTTTTACCTACGTGATTTTAAAATTTTTTTTTTTTTTTTTTTTTTTATATAATTTTTAACAGCGATCAGAACTTATGAGAATTTTGAAAATATATTTTTGTATTTTACGAAAAAAGGTATCGTTTCGAGTCATTTTATGACTATGATCTCATAAAATTGGCAAAATATTCAGGTAAAATCTGGTTGCTCCGCTCTCCGCCAGAACTGTGGACATCATTTTAGTCGCCTGAACTATTAATTTTTATCATTTTACTACGAGGCTTTATAAAAATCTTCAAGCCAAGTGCTAATGATTCTTTTGTACTGTTAATTTTTTTATAATGCTTGTTGAAACATATAATAGGCGATGTCTTGCGAATTCGAAAATATTGCTCATGACATCATGTTTCATCTCTATTTTGTATCTGCCTCTTGCTCATTCATAATAAATTTTCTGGTTGCTTCGATAATAAACTTCCTAATGGATGGGTACCTTCAAAAACCCAAAATGAATATGACCACACTAATAAATAAAGATATTTATTTATTATTCTTATGTAAAATGAAACGTATTTTAAAATACCTTAAATGTTTTATAAAAACATATTCACCAAATAAAGTATGATTATTTTGCGTTTACTATATTTTGATTCTTTTTTACGCAAAATACTAATACATAGAAATTGATGAATATTATTATTTGAAATAATTATATTTCGATTCTTTTTAACGCAAAATACTCATGTTTTGAAATTTTTGAATTTCAACATGCAAACATATGGGTTTGAGTTTCTCGGAACCATTTAAACTTTAAATCCCATCGCTCCGAAGGGATGCTTCTCTACAAGTGTCGAAGATAATATATCTTGACCGTCATTAAACTGAATGTTTATTGCTTTCCAAAGTGGTTTTTTAAAGTTGCTAAAAATATTCAACAATTATAAAATATTATTTTACTTAAAAATATTAAAAATGTTATTGTGCTTAAAAATACTTAAAAAGTATTGCTTTTTGAATATAGTATCAGACTATTATATTGTTTTGAATTTGAAAGTAGTATTGAAAAATTACTGTTAAAATTTTACAATATTGAAAATGATTCTGATTTAACACATCAGATACAAGCAATAGAATTCATTCTAATAATGTGATATGGTATTTAATTAGTTTTAGATCTTTGTTGCACTTATGTTTGATTTTTATGAAAAGTAGTCAAAATTCGATATTGAGTACTATCGATACTTTCGCCACGATATTTTTTTGGCATCGATATTTTGATTAGATACTTTTCAAAGTACTCAATATCGATCTTTTGCCTCGATACTTCTAACACTACTTACAACTGGTCTATTTCCTAATATTATTATTTTCTTGTCTTTTTTCCCTCAGATGCTATAAATGCGATCGAGTGTCAGTTACATGCTGTCAGCTGGTGGCGGTGAGTGCGCAATGTCGCATCCTGATTATCCGCAGCACGCGCACCATCACGCCTGTCTTCTGGTGCTGGTGCGAGGTCTGGGTCTAGGAGGTACCGGCGCCGGAGGCGGAGTCAAGCCGAGGCTATTCAACAAGATCTGGGACAGGCTCAACAGGGTGACGAACGTCAAAATCACAGGTAAGGGATAAGGGATCGATAGAGAAAAGTCGGTTGAGAGAAGATATTGTTTGAGGGAAAGGGTTTGACGAAAAAAAGAGTGCGCGTAAGGTTCACACGCGATTGAAGTAAAACTTATTTGCTACTGTACAAGATGGCATTTAAGTCAAAATAAATACATCATAAAGATCAATAATATAACTTACAAATAACTGTGATTCTAGTAACAAACTCACTTATAATTGTTTTTATAAAGTCTCCTATAATTGTGATTCGAATGCAAACTTATATAACCTTACTAGCAAACCCGACGAACTCCGTTTCGCCACCAGATGGTTTCGTGAGAAAGATGAAGAAATTTTTTGTTTGTTTTATATTTGAAAAGGAAAATTTAATTTTATTATACAACAGTAATGAATTTATTTCGATTACAAACATGAAGTGTTTTTTAGTTGAACTTCTCTAAGTAAATGAAAGTGAATCCGCAAATTATCCATTTCATTGAAGTGCTCTTTGGTAAACCACATTTTTTGTTTTTTGGTCTGACGTTAACACAAACAAAGCGGATGGTTTTCTAACTCGTGAACAGCCAACGTATAACTGCCCATGTGAAAAACAATGATTTTGTAAATAATCTAATTGAAATTTATCCCGCAAACACTAAGCGATTGGCCTTGCGACTTGTTAATTGTCATTGCGAACGCAAGGTGAACTGGTAATTGCAATCGTTTGAAGTCAAACGGAAGACCAGTCGGAATCATTGGTATGTCACCAAATCGCCAGCAATTTTTGATTGAATGGTGAAAGTCAGTGCGTGTACATCATATTTCTTTGCGGCAAGAATTGCTCGTTGACTTAACCAAGCATAATTCTGATTAATGTCATTAATTCTAACTAATGTCATTACTCGAATTTTTAATTGCCGATGCCATGCACAACTAATTTTCTTAACTATAAACCTTGCGGATACCGAGACCTTTCCAACGAATGCAAAATTGTCGAAATCGGTTGGTGCGTTAAAAATTTATATGTAGATATATTTATAATAGCATTAAAAATATGTATAATATTTAAAAACAATAACGCAATTAAAATCATACTTCAAATATGACATGATCGGTTTGTCATTGTAATTAGCATTTAGAAATGAACTTTCATTAGAGAAATAAAGTAATTGCTGATTAATAAGGGGTATTACCACCATGGGAAGAGGGATCCAAAATTTATTAAAAATTGATCACGTGATTAATGGACGCTCTTTTACTACGTTAACATTCATTTTAGAATATAATAAAGAAATTGAGACAATATCTTCTTATATATAAAAATGGAGCTCTCGATCAAATGATCCGCTAAAACTCGAAAACGGCTAAACCGATTTGGCCAGTCTTAGTCTTGAAAAATTCGTGCCAATCAGTAGGTTGTCGGAAAGGTGAGAAATTATTCCAAAATCGCGTAGAAACTTTACATTTTTAATTTGAACATTTTTGTAGAAGCGTAATTTAGATAAAATAATGGATGGTGGCTAATACGTCAAATGTCAAATGTTCAATTACGCTCAATAGAATGTTTTACGTGAATATTATTTAATTATGATTAAATTGTAGTAAGTAGTTTTGTTTGTAGGTTTTTTTTACACAAAAACGTTATTAAATGGGCCGCAAGTGTTACTTGAAACTCAAAATATCAACTTTTTTGAAATGTTCTTTTTGCGAATCATATTTTTCTCAAACACGGTGCTCTGAAAGATCTCATTTGTATAATTATATACTCATTGGTATTTATAAAACATTTTTTTGGTTATATTATTTTTTATTTATGTTATTTAAATTCAGAACCTAAATTTGGTATCGATAAAAGGGACATTTTGTCGAATAACATTTTCCCAGTTATAATTTCCCAGAATTTATCGAAATATAGATAGTAATATATGAAGGTCCGGGGTTAAAAAGGTCCGCCACCGATGTGTCAAAAATCAGTAAAGTTAAGCATTGTTTAACAACAATATTTGAATGTAGAGGGAAAAAGATGTATAACCAGCTATAAGCTAGATACTTATGACTTTGCTATCGGGAGATAAACGGTAATCTTTGAAAATATGTTCAAATTAAAAAATAAAACTTTAAAGGCTTCCAGTTTGATTGTATTGACAAAATATAGACAAACTAATGGGGTTTATTGTTTTTATAATACTTCATTGTATATAGCATTCAAACAACACATCCTTATACACTTAAAGTATTAATTTTTTTATTCTCTAGACAATATTTAGAATATACCTTACTTAGCAAAACAACGTTTGCCTGGTCAGCTAGTTTCGAATATTGATTTTTTACTCTAATTCATATTTATTTATTGGAAAATTAAATTAATATTAATAAATTTTTATATATGTATACAAACAATAGCATTGAGCTTAAAGGAATTGCTTTGAAGCTTTTCTTTCTTGTACATTTTTTATAAATAAATAATTATAATTTTTATTGCCATTACATACCTCTGCCATTAAAACTGTCTTCTATAATAGCGAAGTTTTTAAAATTTATTTCTATAAAATAATGTACAAATCCAATATACCATCAGTCAATGAATGTATGTTAATTTTAATTACATGAAGTTTTCCAAACTTCAATTATTATATGATGAGTGAAGTTGCGAAAAAAAATGTTTGTTTAGGCATTATTTAACAAATATGGTAGAATTTATTAATCAGCAATTATTTCATTTCTCTAATGAAGGTCCAAGTCCTAAATGCTAATTACAATGACAAACCGATCATGTCATATTTGAAGTATGACTTTAATTACACTATTGTTTTTAAACATTATATATATTTTCAATGCTATTATAAATTTATAATTGATCGTTATATAAATGTGTACAATGGTTGAGTTGACACTAATAAATGTGTGCATCACGGGTGTTAAAATATTACTAATAAACATTACTCAAAATTGTTATATGATGTATTTATTTTTACTTAACTTAAATTTGCTACTTTGCACAGTAGCAAATAAGTTTTACTTCAATCGCGTGTGAAGCTTAGGCGCACTCTTTTTTTAAATTGTTATAGTATTCAAAGTTTCAAGATATTCAAAAAAAAAAAAAAAATTCTCATAAAATTTGCCTTAATGCACGATGCCATACACTACTAGTCAACTTTCATTTTTATTTCAGACTCTGCTGGTCAAATTCGTGACATCTGGGTTCGATACATTCGGGAACACCCTGTGCAGAACAACGATTGGGGCGATTTTCAAACACACAGGTTAATAGATAATTTCTGCCAATTTTACCTTTAGTAAAATATATATATATATATATATATATATATTTAATTACAATATTTATTACAACTGTTACAAATAATTTAACATCTGGTAATAATAATAAACAATAACATAAATTTAAATAAATAAGAGTACAAAGGATAGAATTTATATTAAAATGATAAATAAATAAATCTAATATTTAATTTTTTTCCAGGCGTCTCTTAGGTTTAGTAACAGTAGGAAAATATGAAACTCAAGCAGAATTAAATGAAGTATGTCGTGTTCACGAATCTCTAAAAGTTAAATATGTGAGCACTTTATTTGATTCAAGATGCATTATTTTCGGTCCATCTAAACTAGATAACATCACATCTTTAACCGAAGATATCACAAAATTAGTTCAAGATTTGAATGAAGAAGATGTTACACTTAACACTGGGGAAAAACCTGCTAAAAAATCAGAAGGTAAGAAAAAGATAAAACTAGTGGTACCGTAATGAAATATTCGAGAAATTTTAAACGTTTTCAAATATATTATACTGCAACTTTCATTATTATTGCTATCGTGTTATATCTGAGCAAATCAAATGTAAGTCATAAATCAATTTATTACCAGAACATTAACAATCGTCATTTCATTTCGAATTCAATTTCAAAAAAATAGTTTAGTTGCCTAATTTACACAAAATTGAAAAAGTGCTCCCGTATAGTCACAGTCTAAACGCATTTGCAAATAATTCTGTGCGACATTTTCACTTATACTGTGCTTAGCTTGGCGGCATTTTCACATTTTTCAATAGTTTTCTTTTCACAAAATTGGAAAAGTGCTCCTCCAGTTCATAAACAGTCTAAACGCACTTGGGTAAACATTTGTACCAGAGTGGCGCTTAGACTGTGCTTAGCCTGGGTAATTTTTAATTTCTCGTAGGGCCAAGTTATAGTAATCGCAAAAAAATCGAAAATGAAAATTTTTACGTTTGAAAACCTTCTGAACATTTTGGCATACCTTAGAAAAAATGGATTTATGTGTGTGTGTATGTGTGTACATGTGTTTGTGTGCGGATACAAATTTTCGTCGACGATTTCGGGAACACGGATGCAGCGATTTGAATAATTCAAAAAACATTCGATTTGTATTGATAAGGAGACGTGCTGATTAGTTTTTGGCAAAGGCAGATCTATCCGTTTCGAAGATACGGGGCAAAAAGTGCCGAAAACGGTAACTCAGTTTTTAAGATAACGGAGCGTCCGATTTGAATAATTCAAAAAACATTCGATTCGTATTGATAAGGAGACGTGCTGATTAGTTTTTGGCGAAGACAGGTCAAGCCGTTTAGAAGATACGGGGCAAAAAGTACCAAAAACGGTAACGCAGTTTTTAAGAGAACGGAGCGTCCGATTTGAATAATTCAAAAAAAATTATACTTGTATTAACAAGATGAAGAATTATTAAAATTTTTATGAAGGCAGGTTTAGCGGTTTCGGAGATCTAGTGAAAAAAGTAAAAAAATGCCATTTGGCGTACAAAAATGATCATTAGACATATGCACATCAAATTATCAGATATTTTATAGAGATTTTAACAATATTAATAAATCTTGTTTACAATCCTATGGTTTCCTCATTAATGTTTATCCGTTGGACGGCGAAGCGACGCTTACGCGCTTTGATATTTCGTCTCTATGCAGTTAAAGCAGTACGATTGCTTTGAAAAAAAGTTCAGAATTTCCAAAATATTTTAAAATAAATTTTTCTTCAAAAAGTTTTTTTTTATAAAAAAAAGTAATTTTTTGTCAAATTTATAGTTTCTCAAAAATCTAATTTTTCAGAGTAAATTTTTTTAAATGTTAATCTTTAAAAAAAATTTTTTTGGTACCGGAAGTACCAGCAATTTGCCTTAAGGCACGATGCCATGTGCCCCACTAGTTAGATCATTCAAATCCGATACTCCGTTCTCTCAAAAACTCGATCTGTACTGTTTGCACTCTTTGCTCCGTATCTCCGTAACGGCTGGACCTGCCTTTGCCAAAAACTAATCAGCACATCTCCCTATCAATAGGGATCGAATGTTTTTTAAACTATTCAAATCGGTTGATTTGTGCGCGACAAACGTGGATGAAAAAATGCGGACATACAAAATACACAAACACATTCATTTGGTTTCTGAGGTATGCCAGTAAAATGTTCAGAAACCTTCAAAACGTCGAGAAATGCAAAAATTTTCATTTTCGATTTTCGGCCCATTAAAATAACTTACTCTACGGGAAGTTAATAAGAATCATGTAGAAAATAATTTGAGCTGAATGCTTTTTGAAAGATTGCTTTATATGTATCATATTTGAATTTGAATTTAAATTTATATTTGTTTTATATTGCTTTGTAAGGAAATGACCAAAATAGATTAATTTGAAATACTATAAATTTAGATCCAAAGCCTGCCCCTCCGCCACCAACAATCGTGAAAAGCGAATCATCATCATCAGAAACATCATCAGACCAGTCTCCAAAGTCAAGTTCGGCGATTCCTGAAAATGACTTCACGACACCAAGTAATTTTAAAACCAGGGCACTATTTTATTCCGATACAGATCCTTGTATCGATTTGGAAATGCAAATCACTGATTTCATAAATAGTTTGTTCTGGGTTTTGGAATCCAAACGACTTGAGAGATCCAGGGAGAAGATTGATAAGGTCTCTTTGCTTTTGGCGCCGTTCGAGAAAAAAGATTTCGTAGGTAGGTATGGATAAATATATATATATATATATATATATGTATATATATATATAATTATATATATCTTATATAAAATTCTTCCGTAACGGCGTATGAAAGGTTAATCCTCCTAAACTATTATTCGGATTCTCATAAAACTTCCTGAAGTTTGTTAAGGGAATTTTCTAGGATTTTTTGATTCATAGAAATATAGTTAGATTGTAGAAATAAATGGAAAATACAAAAAACCGCTTATCATTGATTGGCATTTGAGGCATTGTTTGACATTAAAAACAAATGAAGACTGTCATTTGCCAAACATTTCCATTCACTCATAGGCTAAGACTATATTAAAATATAATAAATTCATGATTATGAATAAGAAAAATGTAATGTCTACATTATTATTGCCGAAAAGCAGCTGAGATGTGCCAAAAATTAAAATAATATAATAAAGTACAGTCAACATGCGTTTGACGGTTGTGGACTGTCACATGTGATTCTATTTGACAGGTTATTATTTTTTAACTAATGCAGTCGTGTTTTGCCTTACTTTACTAAATCACAATGCAAAAATAATTTACCTACTCAAAAAATTATTTAGAAGTTTCATTGTGTCAAAAATTCATATGTTTGCCATTGGATACGGTATATTTGCTCAAGTCTTGTGTCAGAAAATTTTTACTGTGCTCCAATTTGCATGAACTTTTGGAATTAGATTCATCTTCTCTCAAGTTTAAAAGTGAAAATAATTTTGATTCTTTTGCCACTTCCCGAGGGTATGACATTCCTTTTCAGTGGTGCAATTGTATCTCTTTCAAAATAACGTCGGATATCGATGAAAGAACTAATTAGAAGAGAATGTTTAATAATGTTTTTCAAAAAAGCAATTACTTTTCAAGTTACTGGCTGGCTACTGAAAATTTGTTTTTTTTGGCATTTTTCATCGTTTTTTGCAAATATTTTTTAAAAATATATATTTTAACGAAAATCATGTAATGAACAAAATTATATAAATTAAGATCTTAATAAATCGCTGTTTTATAGTGTTCTCGAAACAATTTTAAGCTAGATATGAAAATGGGTTTTTATAGTGCTCGAAATAAGCTTTAAAATTAGTACTTCTGCGTGTAAAATGAGTGAGCTATCATGCAAATAAAAGACGCATCCAATGTTTTTTTCATTTAAATCAAATAGTTTATGAGTGCTATTTTCACTAAAATTAAAAATAATCGTATTCCATCTAGAAATAACTTGGTTTAAGAGATCTTCATGGATTCTAGAAAATACCACAACTTTAGTAAAAATGATTTTCAAACTCATGATTTCATGAAAAAAAAAATCCATTTAAAACCAAACAACCAATTTCTCATTATTATATATCTGAAAGAATAAAAGATACATATAAATATATATAGATGAAAATTCAAGGTTTTTTTCTGACTAATTATTGCTTTTTATTATTTTTCCGTTACACAAATATTGATAGAGTTACGATTGTTCAAAAAAGTGCGCGGCTGTCCAACCAGAGCCGTTTAACCCTTCGCCGTTTCAAAATAAAAGAAATTCCGGTAAAATTTATAATAGAGAAAGTTGTAGCTCATTTAATTACCTTTAAAATATTTTATTACAAGTTGTGATAAATTCAGAATTAAAACAGTTATAATCCAATTAATGCCGGGGCGATGACGGAGTGCAAATTGTTTTCACTTCTGAACTTAAGATTAAGATTAGTCTGTTTCCAAAATATCAAGCAAATTGAAGCACAGTAAAAAAAAATTCCAGGGCACACGTTTTTTTTTCTCTCCATTTACTGCAATAATTTTGTTTATCGTTGGTTGAATAGAGCACATGTGAACAGGATTTGACAAATTAATTTACTTCAAATATGAACTTAAGTAATAATGTATATTGAATTATTAGTGAGAAAAATGTACTTTAGATATTAAAGTTACTAAAAGTGAGTTAAAATATGGTACGAAATTATAAAAATTATAGGCAACATTATTGAAGCAATTATTTTGGGTAGAAAAATCCAAGGTGATATTGTACCTTTTCTAACAAATTCTTTCTGAATTTGTTATACATTTAAAAAAACTTCAATTTTAAACACGTTCATCTTATGCTATGACCATAAATCACAAAGGCAGATGATGATTTTTTGTGTTATAAATGTGGAAAATCTATGTTTTAGTCGTAAATAAACAAAAAATCATTCATTTATCCACATCTACAATATATTAGATAAACCTTGGCATTAAAATAAATTGAGCTATTGGAAATAAATTTGTTCTATAAATCACAGTGCATAATTTTTAATATACAATTTTATTGAACATATTTTAATACTTGTTAAAGGGATAATTAAAGTGTTAACTGTGGAATCTGAGAATCATCATTTTATTTGAAGCAGTTCTACATTTAACATCACTCATATATTGATGTAAATAGTAATCGGGAAACAATAATTATTATTTTAAACTGAACGGTAAATATTAGTACAGGATATTAAAAAAATGTAGCTGCCGGGTCTATATACTCTATCTAGTATATATATATATATATATATATATATATATATATATATATTAAAGTATATATTTTAATTAGGTTTGGATTTGGAGTCTAGGAACAACAGAAAACGTTGCATGGGTCGTGTCACCAAACATTTGGCAGATTTGACTCTTCAAGCTGGTTTGATCAACGATAGCATCACCTTGTACCAAAACGCTAGTGATACTTTGAAGACTGTTAACGACTGGTTATGGCTTGGAGCAGCTTACGAAGGTACTAACCATCATTCTCCAATCATGATCATAACATTCTTCTTACTAAATTATCTAAGATTGCTCTGAATTCTTCACTTATTTATTTTTTAAGAGTTATCTTCATAATCGTAAACAGTTTGTCTATCTTAATGGATTCTTGAGCAACATTGAAAATATCAGTTCAGGTGTTCCTCAGGGATTCATTCTTGGTCCACTGCTATTTATTATTTTTATTAATGACATATCTGATATTATTAGCTGTCCACATTTATTATTTGCAGATGATCTCAAACTATATCTCAAAATAAATTCTATTGATGACTGCTTATTTTTACAGTCTCAATTTGACTCTTTCCACTCTTGGTGTGTCTATAACAAATTACATTTAAATATATCAAAGTGCAAGATTCTTAGTTTTTCACATAAGCGCGTTCCAATACATTTTGATTATAAAATTTCTAACACCAGCATTGATAGATGTAATAAAGATTTAGATTGAGGAGTTTTATTTGATTCTGGATTATATAACTGATATTTGTAATAGAACACATAAATCTTTAGGTTTGATACTGCGAAATTGTAAACAATTCAATTCTAACAATGCACTCTTTGCATGTACTATTCTATTGTACGTTCAAAATTAGAATATGGTCTGATTATTTGGTATCCTCATCAAATCAACGACTCTGATGCGATAGAGAAGGTTCAGCGAAAATTTCTGAAATATCTTTATTATAAAACACTTACACAACACTTTACTAAATGAATTTGGTATTCCTTCCCTTACCTCACGTCGATTTATCTGTACAATTATGTTCTTATTTAAACTTTGCAATAATACTATAGACTGTCCTCTTATTCTTAACCAACTATCTTTTAATGTTCTAAGGCTATCTACGCGTTCACAATTATTTTTCAATTATCCTACTCCTGAATCTAATTCTCTCTTAAATTCTCCTATTTTACTTATGTCCTCTAACTTTAACTTAATTAATAATGAAATAGATTTATTCACAACACTTCACCTAATCAAATAATCTCCATCTGCACAAGTTAACCTTTTTATTTTCTTTTCAAATATCTCATTATTTTATCTTATTCTGTTTATAAATAATATTGTTACATTCTGCATTATATGTAATTTTATGTTAAGCATTTTATGTTAATAACTATATATTGTAATTTTGTATATATTTTAATTGTCATTCATTATGTAAAATAATTGTATTTTTGAGTCATCTTGGAAGAAATCTGTGGGCTATATATTTAAAATAAATAAATAATTCTCCAACTCATCACAAACTCTGATTCTCAGGTTTATGTGCAGCTTCAGCAATCCTCTTATACCCCAACACCCGCTACACCATAAACTTCCAGAGAAATGCAAGTCTTCAAGAAGGCTCTCCGAACAAAGCCACAAAACACATGCTGATGCACAACAAGAAGACCAGCATCCAAAAACTGACAGAAAAGGAACCTATCCAAGACAATTCTTTAAAATCTATCACATCCGAAGCCAACGATCAAAACCAACAGAGTTCTTTGGTCTCCGAAGGGGGCAGAGTTAAATTTGGAGGCCTGATGGCGCAGAACGTGTTAGGAGCTGAAGATATTGCAAGGAGATATAAGGAGGCTATCATACATTATAGTAAATATCAGAATGCTGGGATTATTGAGACGGAGGCTAGTTTTAAGGCTGCTCGATTGGCTGTGGAGCAGAATCATGCTTTACAGGTATGGTAATAGATATATGTATATATATATATATATTTATATATATATATATATATATATTTCTATATATTAGAAAAATGGATTTATACATTTATATATTGATTTATACACACTTTGGCATCTATATATGAGGTCAGTATATTATAGAAATAGATTTATATATATATATATATATATATTTGTATATATATATATATATATATATATATATATATATATATATTAGGGTGGTCCTTAACAAGGACATTTTCGAAGTTCTTTGCTTCCAAGGGCGCCAATGCTTCCAAATGAATAAAAAATGAATATTTAATAGTATTAGCCCTTAATATAAATATTTAGATAGAGCGCACGCCAATTGAAAGTTTCTTATATTTGTTATTAACATACGTCATTAAGTAAATTCTTGCGCCATCTGTAAAGTATTCGTGAACTCAAATATTATGACGCATAAGAATATTTATAAACCACTTAACCTCTAATTAAATCCTATTCATCATGGAAGCAAGATTAATTTTGCAGCAAAATATTTATTTAATTGGTAAAATTTAATATTTATTTAATTGGTAAAATTTAATATTAAAGAACAGCCCACATGAATTTAATTAGAGGTTAATTGGTTTATAAATATTCTTACAAATAACAAATATAAGAAACTTTCAATTAGCGTGTGCTCTATCTATATGCTTATATTAAGAGCTAATACTATTGGAGATTCATTGTTTATTCATATAAATGTATACATCCATTTTTCTATTATACTGACCCCATATATAAACACCTAGTAGTGTATAAATCAATATATAAATGTATATATCCATTTTTCTAATATACTGACCCCATATATAAATGCCTAGTAGTGTATAAATCAATATATGAATTTATATATCCATTTTTCTGATATACTGGCCTCATATATAATTGCCAAATTGTGTATAAATCAATATATACATGTATTATTCCATTTTTCTAATATACTGACCCCATATATAATTGCCAAATCGTGTATAAATCAATATATAAATGTATATATCCATTTTTCTGATATACTGGCCCCATATATAATTGCCAAATCGTGTATAAATCAATGCATAAATGTAAAAATCCATTTTCTAATATACTGACCCCATATATGAATGCCTAGTAGTGTATAAATCAATATATAAATGTATATATCCATTTAACTATTATACGAAGCCTAAATATAAATGCCTAGTAGTGTATAAATCAATATATAAATGTATATATCCATTTTTCTAATATACTGGCCCCATATATAATTGCCAAATCGTGTATAAATCAATATATAAATGAAAAAATCCATTTTTCTAATATACTGGCCCCATATATAAATGCCAAATCTTGTATAAATCAATATATAAATGTATATATACATTTTTTTAATATACTGACCCCATATATACATGCCAAAACGTGTATAAATCAATATATAAATGTATATATCCCTTTTTCTAATCTACTTGACCCTACATATAAATGCCTAGTAGTGTGTAAATTAATATATAAATGTATAAATTCACTTTTCTAATATATTGACCCCATATATATATGCCAAATCATGTATAAATCAATATATAAATGTATATATCCATTTTTCTGATATACTGGCCCCGTATATAAATGCATTGTAGTGTATAAATCAATATATAAA
>NW_020539727.1:19376052-19396629 GCF_003426905.1 Ctenocephalides felis
TATAAATGCCTAGTAGTGTGTAAATTAATATATAAATGTATAAATTCACTTTTCTAATATATTGACCCCCATATATATATGCCAAATCATGTATAAATCAATATATAAATGTATTATCCATTTTTCTGATATACTGGCCCCGTATATAAATGCATTGTAGTGTATAATCAATATATAAATGTATATATACATTTTTCTAATATACTGACCGTGCCCCATATAAATGCCTAGTAATGTATATATTATATATATATATATACTGATACATAGTTTTGTATTTTTAGGCTGCTTCGTTTTTGCAAATGTTGTCATTATCAATTTGTCTTTGAGTGAAATTGAACGAATCCAAAGGTATGTTGTACTTTATATTAAGGTAGTACTTCACAAAATTTTGATCACGTGATTAATGAACCGCATTATCTTTTTTCTCTCAGATTTGAAACTCTGTCCGATTTATACCAACAAATCGGATTCATGAGAAAAGCTGCCTTTTGCCAGCGTTTGGCAGCCACGAGGTATGTGAGCCAAAATAATCCCAACCCGGATTGGCAGCAGTGTTACAGGCTGATGCTGGAAAGTTTCACCGGACACAAACTCAGTTTGGAACCTACTGAGGTTATTGCTAATAATATAGGTAAGGATAAAAGACTTACCATATATATATATATATATATATATATAATATATATATATATATTATTTATTTATTTATTTATCTGTCTATTATTCCAGGTTGGCCCGCTTTACAGATTCAGCTCCTACAACAATTGGTAGTCTCTGCGAGAAGAATGGGCAACCCAGCTTTGGCAACTCGACATCTAACTTTTCTGATCCAGTGATGTGGCAGCATCTTTCACCAATTGAAAGGAAGGAATTTGCCATGCAATTGCAGGTAATTAAAGTGATCACGTCGGGGTCACCAATAATACAACAAATTTTATATGTATCAAATTATTTTTTCATTGTTTCAGTCTTTGAGTTCCCAATGTGAAGGTGCTCCTGTTCCTTTGGTCTTGGACAATGGCATAGTGATACCACCTGCAAATCTGACCGATTTACCATTCTGCCAGTCGTTCACCTTGAGCAACCTCAAACCTCATATGAGACCACAAAAGGTACTTTGAGAAATTGATAATTAACTTCCCGTAGGGTAGTTATAGTAATGGGCAGAAAATCGAAAATGAATTTTTTTGCATTTCTGGACATTTTGAAGGTTTCTGAACATTTTGGCATACCTCAGAAACTAAATGGATGTGTGTGTGTCTGATTTTTACTTTTAAATATGATGTCGAGTTAAAAAAGAACCTTTAGATTGCTGCAATAACATCAAAAAGTCAAAAGAATATTAAAAAAATATCACTATTAGAAATGAATTCTACTGGGTTTGCTTTTTAATAACCAACTGTTAACAAAAATATACTTTAGTTGCTTCTTACTATGTTTAGTTTCTTCAAGACTTTTTGTACAAAAAAAATCCGGTTTGATTACGTTAAGATTTGGCAAAGTTAGATCCGTGGCGCTAGGGTACGAGCTTTGGTCTCGCAACCTTAGGGATACTGTGATATCACGATGTAATGATTTAACAAAAAATTACTTTAGTTGGTTTTTTATATGTTTAAATTCTTCAAGAGCTTTTGTACAAAAAAAATCCGGTTTGATTACGTTAAGATTTGGCAAAGTTAGATCCGTGGCGCTAGGGTACGAGCTTTGGTCTCGCAACCATAGGGATACTGTGATATCACGATGTAATAATTTAACAAAAAATTACTTTAGTTGGTTTTTTATATGTTTAATTTTTCAAGAGCTTTTGTACAAAAAAATCCGGTTTGACTACGTTAAGATTTGCAAAGTTAGGTCCGTGGCGCTAGGGTACGAGCTTTGGTCTCGCACTCATCGGATACTGTGATATCACGATGTAATAATTTAACAAAAAATACTTTAGTTGGTTTTTTATATGTTTAAATTTTTCAAGAGCTTTTGTACAAAAAAATCCGGTTTGACTACGTTAAGATTTGGCAAAGTTAGGTCCGTGGGCGCTGGGTACGAGCTTTTGGTCTCGCAACCTTAGGGATACTGTGATATCACGATGTAATGATTTAACAAAAAATTACTTAGTTGGTTTTTTATATGTTTAAATTCTTCAAGAGCTTTTGTACAAAAAAATCCGGTTTGATTACGTTAAGATTTGGCAAAGTTAGATCCGTGGCGCTAGGGTACGAGCTTTGGTCTCGCAATCATAGGGATACTGTGATATTACGATGTAATAATTTAACAAAAAATTACTTTAGTTGGTTTTTTATATGTTTAAATTTTTCAAGAGCTTTTGTACAAAAAAATCCGGTTTGACTACGTTAAGATTTGGCAAAGTTAGGTCCGTGGCGCTAGGGTACGAGCTTTGGTCTCGCAACCTTAGGGATACTGTGATATCACGATGTAATGATTTAACAAAAAATTACTTTAGTTGGTTTTTTATATGTTTAAATTCTTCAAAAGCTTTTGTACAAAAAAATCCGGTTTTGATTACGTTAAGATTTGGCAAAGTTAGATCCGTGGCGCTAGGGTACGAGCTCTAGTCTCGCAACCATAGGGATACTGTGATATCATGATGTAATGATACCAGATTTTTGCTTTCAAATATGATATTGAGTAAAAATTGCGAATTATTTTTTTTAAATTGAAAATTGTCAGGGTTTTACACACATGACGCAAAATTCTGTCACTCGTTCATGACGAGTATATTCGTCAATCACATTTAACTGGTCAAATTATAAATCATAAATACATTTATGATCGAAAATGTGATGAATTTCATAATCAGTTTATATGGATATAAACAGTGGTAAATTATCTTTAACTGTAATTTAATTGAATACAGATTTATTTTATGATTTGTTTAATGAATTTGATTTGTGATTAATTCGAAAATATTTATTACACGGATAGAATTCAAAATTATTTTCTGAAAGTTGATTTTTTTACAAATGAAATTTGTGTGTATTTGTTATCAGAAAAATGCAGTACTATCACTTTATCTTATTTTCCTATAATAAATCTTATTTGAATCACTGTGTGTGTCAATGTAAGTTAATTCATTTGAAATCCATTTAAATTAATTACATTACATGGATTGATGTATTGATAAAATGCCAATTCAAGAATATATTCCAAATGAAGATAGAATAAGATTCTAGTGAAGTAAATATAAAGATTTTAGAAATATAAAAATATAAAAATTCCATCTACTTTTTACTATTGACTTTTTTTAACTTCCCGTAGGGTAGTTATAGTAATAGGCCAAAAATCGAAAATGAAATTTTTTGCATTTCTCAACGTTTTGAAGGTTTCTGAACATTTTGGCATACTTAAGAAAAAATGGATACGTGCGTGTGTTTTGTATGTTTGCATTTTTTCGTCCACGTTTTCGGGCGCACGAATCAACCGATTTGAATGGTTTAAAAAACATACGATCACTATTGATAGGGAGATGTGCTGATTAGTTTTTGGCAAAGGCAGGCCCAGCGGTTTCGGAGATACAGAGCTAAATGTGCAAAAAATGCCAGTTTTTGAGATTGTATTGACAAAAACAATTGCTTTTGAGGATAAATATAAATTATTACATTTTTTATTTTCCATAAAATATTTTTGTAATTTTGGATTAAAAATTGAAAAAATTACCCAGGCTATGCACAGTCTAAGCGCCACTCTGGTACAAATGTTCACCCAAGTGCGTTTAGACTGTATATGTTCTGGAGCACTTTTCCAATTTTGTGAAAAAACTATTGAAAAATGTGAAAATGCCGCCAAGCTAAGCACAGTATAAGTGAAAATGTCGCACAGAATTATTTACAGATCCGACTGTGACTATACTGGAGCACTTTTTCAATTTTGTGTAAATTAGGCAACTATTTTTTTTTTTAATTGAATTCGAAATGAAATGACGATTGTTAATGGAGATAAATTGATTTATTTATAATTTACATTTGATTTGCTCAGATATAACAAGATAGCAAAAATAATATAAGTATTTGTAATAATATATTATAAAAATTTCTCGAATATTTCATTACGGTACGGGAAGTTCCAGCAATTTGCCTTAAGGCACGATGCCATACACCCCACTAGTTTTTAGGTGAATCTAGTAAGGTATTTTTATCTTTTGGTGAATTGGATATTTGATTTTGGTTTCAGATCGAGACTAGTAAATTGGACAGTGGACCTTTTTTGTATACGCCGATACATTTTGGGTCGATGGATAGGAAGAGTAATAAGCCTAAAAGCAAAATGGGTAAGTTCTGGCTAATAAATTTCTAACAAGTAATAAAATTTTAAATCAATGATAACAACCAGCATTGTTATTGCAATTTTCAGAATATTTGTGGGTCCAGAACGACGTCTGCGAAGTAAATCTAAAACTCCAAAACCCCTTACCATTCGAACTTGAAGTCTCCAACATGAGACTTCTCACCAATGGTGTAGTCTTTGAATCTCTTCCTCAAACAGTTATTCTACCAGCAGACAACGTGGCAGCCCACGTAAAACTATCAGGAGTCCCTATAGAAAGCGGTGAACTGGAAATCTTGGGCTACAGCACCCACACTTTAGGAGTCAAATCCAACTGTCGTCTCAAAAACATGCTAAACCGCAACTTTTTGAACTCCTACAGCGTAGAAGTCATACCCCAATTGCCCATTATGGAAATCACCACGGATGTCCAGGAGGATGTTAATTCCGGTGCAGGACTTGAGAATGTTGTGAAGACTGCTAACGTGTCTTTGTACAATGGAGAGGAAACGGAGTGCAAAGTGACCATCACCAATACTGGTACGGTGCCTATTGATTATTTGGAGGTTTCTATGCATAGTGCTCTGGTTCCTGATGTTCAGAATAAGATTTTCAAGTGGTCTGATGAGGATTTGAAGAAGTGTTTGCCGCTGCAGCCGCAGTGCAGTGCTTCCATGGTGCTGAGTTTGTATGGAGAAGCTGATTTTTTGGGACCTCTGGTTGGTGATATAACAGGTGAGAATGTAATTTTTAGGCTGGCAATGTATATCAGTGGTTTCCAACCTTTTTTGCACCGCTGGTGAAAAAAAAGAGTGCGCGTAAGGATCACACGCGATTGAAGTAAAACTTATTTTCCACTGTACAAAGTAGCAAATTTAAGTTAAGTAAAAATAAATACATCACATAACAATTTTGAATAATGTTCATTAGTAATATGGTAACACTCGTGATGCACACATTTATTAGTGTCGAACATTGATAAATTATAAAATATCTTCTATATATATAAAAATAAGTCGGGTTTTCCTTCCTGAATAAATAACTCCACAACGCACGAACCGGTTTCGACAATTTTGCATTCGTTGGAAAGGTATCGGGCTCCGCAAGGCTTATAGTGGTGCCCTAATGCAAATTGCTGGGACTTTATGCACTATCAGAATTATGCTTGGTTAAGTGAACGAGCAATTCTTGCCGCAAAGAATAATGATGTACACGCACTGAATTTCTTCACCATTCAATCAAACATTGCCTGGCGATTTGGTGACATACCAATGATTCCGACTGGTCTTCCATTTGACTTCAAACGATTGCAATTTCCAGTACGCCTTACGTTCGCAATAGCAAGTCGCAAGGCCAATCGCTTAGTGTTTGCGGGATAAATTTCAAATAGATTATTTAGAAAATCATTGGTTTTCACGTGGGCAGTTATACGTTGCCCCTTCACGAGTTGGAAAACTATCCGCTTTGTTTGTGTTAACGTCAGACCAAAAAACAAAAAATGTGGTATACCAAAGAGCACTTCAATGAAACGGATAATTTGCGGATTCAATTTCATTTACTTAAAAAAGTTCAACTAAAAAACACTTCATTTTTGTAATCGAAATAAATTCATTACTGTTGTATAATAAAATCAAATTTTTCCTTTTCAAATATAAAACAAACAAAAAATTTCTTCATCTTTCTCACGAAACCATCTGGTGGTGAAGCGGAGTTTGTCGGGTTTGCTAGTATATTTATAATAGCATTAAAATTATGTATAACATTTAAAAATAATAATGTAATTAAAGTCATACTTCAAATATGACCTGATCGGTTTGTCATTGTAATTAGCATTTATAAATGAACGTTCATTAGATAAATGAAGTAATTGCTGATTAAAAAATTCTGTAATATTCTATTACTATTTTACAAAGTGGATTATGTTAAACAAATTAAAAATTTAGTGTTCAGGGTTATAGTAGATATATTAAAGTATGACATACTAAATTTGTAGCTTTCTAAATTAAACATAAATATTTTTTAAAAAATCTTATACTTGCAACGCATGCTTTACTTTGATTATCAATTGCATATAAGTTTTTCGTGTGCGTTTTTTGGTAAATTTATAAATATCTCAAAAATTTCTAAGAACATACGTCAATTTTAGTATCGTAGTAGATATATTAAGGTATGATATACTAAAATCGCAGCATTCTAATACAAACATAAATATTTTTTAAAAAATCTTAAACTTCATAAGTACCTGCAACGCATCCTTTACTTTGATTATCAATTCCATATAAGTTTTTCGTGTGCGTTTTATGATAATTTTATAAATATCTCAAATGTTTCTAAGAGAATACATCAATTTTAGTACTTAGTCTTGTAGTAGATATATTAAAGTATGACATACTAAATTTGTAACTTTCTAAATTAAACATAAATATTTTTTAAAAAATCTTAAACTTTATACCTGCAACGCATGCTTTACTTTGATTATCAATTGCATATAAGTTTTTCGTGAAATTTTTTGCATACAAGTTTTTCGTTAAGAGAAATGAAGTAATTGCTGATTAATAAATTCTATAATATTCGTTCACTCATCATGTAATAATTGTGCTTGAAGAACTTCATGTAATTAAAGTTAACATACGTTCATTGACTGCTTGTATCTTTTTACTTTTTTGCCGGCGATACAGTCTCATTCTTTGAACAGCTGTAATATCTGTCTTGCCTAAAAAATTGAAGCCATACTTTTATATTTGTTTTATTTATCAAGCCCTGCACATAGCTTGATCTATGAATCTTTTTTTTTTATGTGAACGTCAATGCAATGATCATCATCAATATTACGAGGCAATAAATTAACCATACTATTAACGTCTTATAATTTGGCCAAATATTTCAAATTTCCCATTTGCATGTCGCAATCGTCTAGTTTGCATAAAATGCAACCTAGGTGAAATTAACCTTTCAGATACAATATCTAGTTTAGGTAGATAATTTGGTATAGGTGGAAATACAAACCCGTTAAATTTACACAAAGTGGGAATTTTACCCGAATTTATTGCCTTTTGACAAGTTTGAAATCCAACCCAATTTGTTTTTGAGCTTCATTTAATATTTTTAAATCACTTTGAAACCAAAGTCGATCACACACAAAACATACATAGCCAAAGCTATCATTTGTAAATTGTTTTACAAACAATTTTCGTGCATTCCTAAACAAATTGAAGTCTTTATATGGAAGTTCAAATACTTCATTTGGATCTTGCAAAAGATCAGTTCTTGTCACATTATTAGTCACATTATATGCAAAATCATTAATTTCCAATTGACGTGATGCAGTTGCTGTATCAGAAAAAGTAACAGCAGTACTTTCATCTAAAAAGATAACAGAATAATATGTTTAAATGTGAATCAAAGGAGTCAAATAGCGAAAAAAGATTCTTACTTATGTCAATGGTGTTGACATTAACGTCTAAATTGATACCTGGCTCAATATTTTCTAATAAATTGACAGTAACCGATGTATTTTCCTGCAGTTGTTTTCTTTGACGATGTAATCTTGATCTTTCAGAGTTTGTAAGAGGCTTTGAACATGCATCAATATTTATAATTACTATTATAATAAATTAAAATTAGTCTTCATAGCCATCATAAAAGAGAAACATGTAAACTTTCTCTAAATTTCCAATAAAATATTATTATTATTATTATTATTATTATTATTATATATTTGTTTTCACAATTTCATTTATCATGTAATTGAAATTGACATACGTTTATTGACTGCTTGTTTGTTTTGACTATTTCGCTGGCGATACAGTTTCATTCTTTGAGCAACTGAAGTATCTGTCTTGCCTATAAAAATAAAAATAAAATTTTCCATTTTAGTAATAACCTCAAAGGTATACAAGTAGTAACCTCGAAAAACTCGAATACTACAAATTACTTCAATAAACTTACATTTCTTACGCAGCGCAGATTTTTTATTTGTTTCACTATTTGCACTAAAATTATTTATGGGGGACGGGATAAAATATTCTTCCGGAGCAGACATTTTTTTTATTAACACACGATTTATACTACTATTTAACCTTAAAATGTTTTAACATAACACCGAAAATTGAACAATATGCTTCACGCTTTCGGTGACGTATGCACGTATAAAGTCACGCATACCAAGAAGCCTTGCACAAATACGACCAATCAGAATCGACCCGTATAGGAATCATATCATCGAGAGCGAATGACTCTCACTTGACCTTGCCGTAACAATTTTCGTTGCATTTGTATAATGAATACATAAATAAACTTACATTTCACTCATACCAAGAAGCCTCGCACAAATACGACCAATCAGAATCGACCCGTATAGGAATCATATCATCGAGAGCGAATGACTCTCACTTGACCTTGCCGTAACAATTTTCGTTGCATTTGTATAATAAATACATAAATAAACTTACATTTCTTACGCAGCGCAGATTTTTTATTTGCTTCACTATTTGCACTACAATTATTTATGGGGGACGGGATAAAATATTCTTCCGATCCAGACATTTTTCATTAACTCACGATTTATACTACTTAAAATGTTTCGACATAACACCGGAATTTAAACAAGATGCTTCACGCTTTCGGTGACGTACGCACGTATAAAGTCACGCATACCAAGAAGCCTCGCACAAATACGACCAATCAGAATTGACCCGTATAGGAATCATATCATCGAGAGCGTATGACTCTCACTTGACCTTGCCGTAACAATTTTCGTTGCATTTGTACGGATTTACACCCATGTCGCGCCTAAAGAGGGACGTTAGAAAACGCGGCTGTGTAATTGTATATAAATTGTAATATTTTTCCAGGTGGTATCAACACGATGGCAGGTGGCGGAACCAACAGTCTTTATAGTGCTGGAAGCGGTTTGACCAACTCTGGACATGCAAGTCTTCCAAGTCGTGTACACTCACCGACCAACACACTTTTGGGAAAAAGGACAGAATTAACATCAAGTTTTAGGTACAAACCACAAACAAAAATAATAGACATTATATTATCGTCAACCATTTGTCAACTATTGTTGTTTTTTAGATCGACTACATCAGGACATTCTTCCTTGGCAACTCTGTCTCTTCCGCATAACACGTTGACAACTCCTCACAGTAGGAACATTAACGGACATCTGATAATACGTTATAGTGGCGGTAGTGGATACAAAGAAGGTTATTGTCGACAGAGTACATTGATGATTAATTTGGAGCTGATACCGAGTGTGCAGATTACACATTGGGACGTGCTACCAGCAGAGACGTAAGTAGTAAAAGTCTGATGAAAACAAATATTTTTCCGCCGTTCTAATTATTTTTATTTATTAGAGTGGTCCTTAATATGGGCATTTTCAAATTTCCTTGCTCCCAAAGGTTCAAATGGTTCCAAATTGATGAAAAACAATTCTCTGAAAGTTTTAGCTCTTAATATTGTCTTTTAGATAGAGCGCAATTCAATCAAAGTTTTGTATGAAAATAGAATGGAAAAATATACAAAAATTTTACTTTATCGAATTTTCAATAAAAAATGACAAGAATTTTCACTTTTAATTCATTTGACTCTAAGTTATACCTAAAAAAAATTTTTTTTTGATTTTCAAAATTTTCTCCATGCTATTTCCATAAGAAGTTTGATTGAATTGCGCACTATCTAAAAGTTAATATTAAGAGCTAAAACTTTTAGAGAATTGTTTTTATCAATTATATATAGTTCAAAATATAGTTATAAGTATATATATATATATATATATATATATATATATATAGTATATACATATAGTTACATAGTTTATATATATATACTATATTATATACATATATATATATATAGTAATATAGTATATAGTTCAAAAAGTAATATAAAATAAAAAAGTTAAAAAAAAGAGTGCGCGTAAGGATCACACGCGATTGAAGTAAAACTTATTTGCTACTGTATAAAGTAGCAAATTTAAGTTGAGTAAAAATAAATGCATCATATAAAAATTTTGAACAATGTTTATTAGTAATATGGTAACACTCGTGATGCACACATTTATTAGTGTCGTCATTTATTATACACATTTATATAATGATAAATTATAAATTATATATTTATGATTACATTAAAAATATGTATAATATTTACAAACAATAATGTAATCAAAGTCGTACGTACGTAATGTAATCAAATATGACATGATTGTTTTAAAGTAATTGTTGATTAATAAAGTCTATAATATTCATTCACACAGTGGATTATGTTAAACAACGCCTAAACAAATATTGTTTTTGCAAATTAACTCATCCTGTAACAATTGTGTTTGAAGAACTTCATGTAATTAAAATTAATATACATTCATTTACTGTTTGTATTTTTTTACTTTTTCGCTGACGATATAATCTCATTCCTTGAACAGCTGTAATATCCGTCTTGCCTAACAAATTGAAGCCATACTTTTATATTTGTTTTATTCATCAAGTCCTGCACATGCTTGATCTAAGAATCAATGCTTTTTTATGTGAACGTCAATGCAATGACTATCATCAATATTACGAGGTAATAAATTAACCATATTATTAATGTCAACAGGCAGATTTATAATTTGGCCAAACATTCCAAATTGCCCATTTGCATGTCGCAATCGTCTAATTTGCATGAAACACAACCTAGGTGAAATTAACCTTTCAGATACAGTACTAGATACTTTGGTATAGGTAGATAATTTGGTATAGGTGGAAAAACAAACCCGTTAAATTTACACAAAGTGGGAATTTTCTATGCTATTTCCATACAAAGTTTGATTGAATTGCGCTCTATCTAAAAACCAATATTAAGAGCTAAAACTTTCAGAGAATTGTTTTGTATCAATTTGGAACCATTTGAGCCCTTGGGAGCAAGAAAATTCGAAAATGTCGATATTAAGGACGACCCTAATATTTATCTTATTTTTTCCCAGGCCTTCACAATTCTATCTAGTACTAGACGTGATGAATCTGACGCAGCAGGAAATTTCTTTAGAGTACACGACTGACAAAAATATGCTGATAGAAGCTCAGGAAAGCTGTCGGGTGCCTGTACCAGTCAACAGGTGCCCTTTGGAAAAGATGCCGCAAGAGGAACCATTATCAGAGACAGGTAGAAACCATTCATATAATTTATTTCTTCTTTTGTTCTAATTTTTATTATATTTTATTTAGATTCTCTGAATCCTTATCCATCATTTCTACAAGACATCGATCGAGCTTGCTCGGAGCACATAACAGCCCTAGTAGTACTGAAGTGGCAATTAATAGGAACACAAATACACGGTACTGCCAGTCTCAAGGGAATTAGTTTGGCATCACACATGTTGGATTTGGTCAGAGTTGCACCGTTGCAATGGGGTAAGAAGGAAATTGATAAATTGTAATATATATATATATATATATATATATAATTATAATTTTTATTTTTACCTTCCAGAGGTGACTTTGAATGCCCAGCAACTTCGTCCACAAGAAGAATATTCCTGCCAGGCCGGACAGTGCGTCAGGATAGGTGTGTCTATTGCAAACCATTTGCCGAAACCTTTATCACATCTATCTCTGTCCATAAGTTTCTACCAGGATCACCAGAATGGCATCAACGACTACAGATTGGAAACCAGAGTTGCCTGCACCGGAGCCAACAAGTAAGTGATAGACCTATAAGCTCCAATTTTGTGTTTATCGAGTCTTTTATTATCTTGTTCTTTTAGAATTCTCTTACCCTTGCTAAACGAGCAAGACAAAGCACATCACGAATGCTCGGTAGTCTTTTTCAACCCCGGGCGCTACAAAGCCGATATCCAATGCAGTGCCCCCATACACATAATGTCATCACAGAGCGATAGTAAAAGGGCCATGAGCCCCATGTTGCAAACGCCTGCTCATATTTGGAGATTTATACCTCCCTTAGAAATCACAGTACATGATTAGTAGTAGAAAATATTTGTGATACTCAATCATTACATTACATCGTTTATTTTTGTAATCACTTTTTAATATGCATTTATTATAAACATATTTATTAATGGAGTGGTTTTATAATAGTTGATAATATGGAATATATACATCACATTATTATTATGGAAAGTATTATAATAATAAAAACATGTTTTTAAAAATTAGAACGTGTTTTTTATTTATTATATAAGGTTGTCAAATATCTCCCTTCCGCCTTTTTGTATAAAACCAAGAGCAAAAAAGCGGAAGGGAGATATTTGACAACCTAATATATATGTATATATATATATATATATATATATATATATATTATATATATATATATATAATATATATAATATATTTGAATAGTCTTGAATTTGATGTTAATATATGTTTAATTTGAGTTTAATATTCGGGCGTAACATCAATAAAAATAGTATGAGAGTTTTTTTTAAAAGTTTATTTATTTAAAATCCATACGTTTCGGATAGCATCTTAGCCATCATTCAGTGGTAATCAAATTAAAATTTTGTATCCTAATATAGCATATGAAACCATTATTAATCCATGGTATGAGTATATGCACATTGATAAGATATATATTTTTTAACATCACAAACGGTAAAACACACTAATAACCATGATAACTTAACAAGTTGTCGAAACTATTCACTTTTCGGAGTTTAAGATAGAAATATATATATATATATATATATATATATATATATACTAGCTGACCCGGAAAATGTTATTTTGCCTTAAAAAATATTTCTAATATAAAATGTTCAGTATAAAAATAACTAAATGATTGCAAATGTGGTGTATAAGTGAAAGCGGCAGCTAACAAAAAATATATGAATAGTTTACCCACTGCAAAGCATGTCACATATGCTCTTGGTCATATTAACTATGGTCAGGAATGTATGAATTAAAATTCAGTAAAAAATTATTCGATTATTAAAATGACGATTATGAAATAGATATTAGTAGAAGTAGAGTGAAAATTTAAAGTTGTACGCATTATGAAAATTAAAATTGAAAGAAAATTGATTCCAAAATTTAAGAAAAATATGGGTGGACAATCCTTCATAAAAATAGTTTTTCGAAGTAAAAGAAAGTTCTATTCTAGTTCATCAATTTCGAATTATAGAAAATTAAAATAAAGAAAATTGATCCCAAAATTAAAAAAAAAATGTTAGGGATGGACAGCCTTTGATAAAAATATTTTTTCTGCTGTAAAATTTTAGCTTTTTTATAAACTTAAACAAACTGGACGAAAATTAAGTCAAAAACATTTATTGACTAAACGAGAAATGAAAAAGTATTTGTTTTCTAAAATGACTTTTACGAAACAAAAAGGGTTTGTGATAGGGGAGGGTAAAAATTTAGGGCTGTATGTTTAGGGCATTTTAGTTACGAAATTGGTCCCTAAATTCAAACAAAAATATGTTGCTAGAGGTGAATATAACTATTGAGGAAACTACATTGTTTTTTAAATTAAAATTGAGGGTTAGAAGCCTATTTCAATTAGACTATTGAAATATTCTAAGCCTATTTCAATTAGTTTAAGAAATTCAGAATTTTGAGGGTAAGAAGAGGGTAAAAATGTGACAAGTTACACATTCTTGATTTACTGAATGATGACACACATAAAGTATCAAAACGTATAATAATAGAGAAATGTTTTTCTTAATTTTTTTCATTTTGACGAATGGGCTATTAATTATTTTCGAATATATTTCAAAGTCAAAAAAAAACTGTCGATTAATTTAGAAATATGAATAAACAGCATATTTTTTGTATCAACTTATTAAATAATAATAATTTTACAAACGTTTCGAGACTAGGTTTGTCTCATCATCAGTGTATTATAATTTAAAATCAAAAATGTGAAAATTTAAATTAGTATTATGTGTTAACTGATGATGAGACAAACCTAGTCTCGAAACGTCTGTAAAATTAATATTTTAATAAATCAGTGCAAAAAAATGTGCTGTTTGTTCATATTTCTAAATTAATATCTTACCACTCAGAATACATTTGTTATATATATATATATATATTTATTTATTTATATAAGTTATAAATTTGCAAATATAAGTTTATTTGCATTTGGAATATCAATACAATATAACATTATTTAGTTATTAATGAAATTCGATCATCTAAATAGCTAAATCGCAATTGTTATTAATTAAGTTAATATTTCAAGTCATATTTACACGTTTTTGCAACTTGCCCTAAGGCAAAATGCAACTTATACCTAGTTTTAAATATTCTGTTCCTGAAAATTTGAATTCAAATTTCGCGGTTACTTTGGTGAAAATATTTTTGTACCTAACTTCGCACTTCATCTTGTTTGTTGTGACAGGTGACAGTTTTCATTAATTGAGTCTTCATAAAGCTTTGAAAAAATTATATTATTAAATATATATAAATAACTTATATATTATAGCAAATAACTTTGCATATATAAATAATTTATTGATACAAACAGGCGTAATAAGTGTGCTTTAGTTTGCAAGTTCTTTTTGGACGTTTTGTGTTGATTTTCTAAATAAGCATCATGAATATAACAATTGAGAGAAAAAAGACAGAATATGCAGGACTTCCAAAAAGTTGGCCAAAAGAAGAGGCTTTCAGAAAAGCTGGGATCTCCGCTGGAAAAGTTGACGTGTATTACAGGTTTTAATAATGTTTTAGATCTTAGCTATTTATAACATTACTCAGAAACATACCACAAGAATGTTTTTGTAACATTTTATCAATTATAAATAAACTAAAGATCTTAAACATTTGTATTATCAATTTGTATCAAAACCACTGTTAATTGTTATTTATTATTTTAGTCGTAGTGCAAGAGCTGATGCATCTTTAGTCCCACCGATTCGACAAACTGCTTCTATTTTCAAACAACCCGTTACAGTTTTCAAAACACAAGAGGGTAAAGTGAAGACTGATTTGAAGCACGGTTGTCAGGATAAACCGAAACAATTGTTTTGGGAGAAAAGATTAGAGGTAACCTAATAGAAGATTTATACACTATTTTTATATCTTTTGTACCTATGGTTTTTGTCTCAAGGGTTTAAAAGCTTGTGATCTTGACGGTACAGCGTTAGGACCTGTAGAACTCCCCAAAGGTCTCAAAGCAGTTGGACCACACGTTTCTGAAAGCACCTTATTACAATCGTTAGCTACAGCACTTCATGTTTCTGGACAGCCTGTCACAGGTAATAATTACATTCTCTTAATGTACTTAAAATTATCTATATTATTGTTTTTTCTTTTCCCAGGGCAAACGGGCAGTAAGTCAGCCCTGGGTACTAATCCTGGTGTCTTTTTAAACCCAGAACAACCGCTGGTCCAAGCTATAAGTGTTGCTGATGAAGATATTCGCAGACAAGAAGACAGAGTGATGCTGGCGAGGCGCAGATTGCAAGATGCTATAAGAATGTAGGATTTTGAAATGTAAAGGTTAATTTTAAATTATATTTATGACATTTAGTTTTAATCTTATATAAGTGAGTATGTATGCTATGGTAATAAATATAGACTGATTCTTTGTACGGTCAAGTTTATAAATGATGAAATGTTTATATTATTATATATAAACTACATTTCATGATGTTTGTCTCGAATGGACTCCTAAATTGCTGAACTGATTTTAAAATACGATTGAGACGATTACGATTTTTATCATTTAAAGCATCTTTTCATAATGCTTAATAAGATTTTAAATACTGAAATTTTATGTTAAAGAAATAACTATTATTTTTCTGAAGTGAAACTATTTACTGAACTCTATAAGATAAACTCTGTTAAAAAGGCTTACAATTTAATTTGGGTTGCATCTTTTTATTATGATTTATGAAAAGAGAAATCCAAATTTATATTTTGCATTTGTTAATATTTTAGTTCTATATTTTCAATATTTTGTATTTATATCTTTTTCGCGCAATTTTCATTCAGTCTACAAGATTTTCAGATACTCTACACCATTTTTAGACAATCTACTACATTTTCAAACAATCTACAACATTTCTAAACAATTTACAAGATTTTTAAATAATTTACAACATTATCAGACAATTTACAATATTTTCAGACCATCTATAACATTTTTAAACAATTTACAATATTTTCAGACTAACTACAACATTTTCGGACAATCTACTACATTTTCAAATATTCTACTACATTTTAGATTATTTACAACATTTTCAGAGAATTTACAACATTATCAGACAATTTACAATATCTTTGGATAAATAATTTTCAACATTTCCAGACAATTTACAATATTTTTAAATAATTTTTTTCAGCCAACTTAGGGCATTCCTAGAAAAATCTGCAACATTTTCAAACAGTTTGCAACATTCTTAGCAAACTCTGCAACTTGTTTAGACAACTCACAACATTCTTAGAAAACTCTGCAACATTTTTAGATGTTCTTAAACATTCTTAGAAAATCCTATAATATGTTTAGACAACGTACAACATTCTTGAAAAACCCTGCAGCATTTTTAGATAAATTTACAATATTCTTCAAAAAATTGTGCAACAACTTACTACATTCTTAGAAAACTCTGCAACATTTTTAGGCATTTTACAACTACTCAATTCGTTTCTAGAACACCCTGCAACATTTTTATACTGCCTAAAACATTCTTAGAAATTTCTGCAATATTTATTAGGTAGCTTACAACATTCTTAGAATTGTCATATAATTTACAACATTATTTAAAAAAATCTGCAACATTTGTAGACCTTCTTAAAAAAACTTCAATATTTCTAGACAAATTACAATATTCTTAAAAAAACCTGCAGCATCTTCAAAAAGTTTAGACATTCTTAGAAAACCATGTAACATTTTTAGCGAACTCACAATTATATTAAAAAATTCTGCAACTTTTTCAGACAACCCACAACATTCTTAGCAATCCTTGTAACATTTCCAAACAACTTACAATATTCTTATAAAATCCTGCAATATTTTTAGAAAACTCTGTAACATTTTCAGACATCTTACAATATTTTTAAAAATCCCTTTCAGACAATTTACGACATTCTTAGATACTTTATGCCTTATTCCTTATTTCCTAATAAGGAATAAGAGAAGTACTATATATGAATTTAATGGATTCAGAAATAAATCTATTTAATACTACATTTTAAAATTAAATTTGCATTATTATATTAATAAAGTCATCCTGTAATTAATTTATTCTTTTTTCTTAGTACTTCCTTACTAATATTCCAACATGCGTCTACTACTACTACTAATAACATTTATATAATAAATTAATTATTTTTCTAGCGGTTTTTCTCTAATAAATTGTGTATTAAATTCTCTAATATATATCTTATCTTCTAATCAAAAATCTTATCTTCTAATCAAAATGGTGCTCGATATTATGTTAAATTCGCTAAATCTCGAAAACGGCTGAACCGATTTGGCCAGTTTTAGTCTAGAAATATTCGTGCTAATCCAGAGATTGTGTGAAAGGTGGGAAACTATTTCAAAACCGCGTAGAAACATAACATTTTTAATTAAAACATTTTTGTCAAATGTCAAATGGTTTGGACAGATTATGTTTTATAAAATTTAATAGGATGTTTTACGTGAATATTATTTAATTGTGATTAAATTGTAGTAAATAGTTTTGGTTTGTAGTATTATTTATACATAAAAACGTTATTAAATGGATCGCAAGTGTTACTGGAAACTCAAAATATCAACTTTTTTGAAATGTTAATGTGAAAATGCACTTCTCAGCATATTTTTTTCAAACACGGTGCTCTAAAAGATCTCATTTGTACAATTATATACTCATTGGTATTTATAAAACATTTTCTAGATTAAATTACTTTTTATTTATGTTATTTAAATTCAGAACCTAAATTTGGTATCGATCAAAGGGACATTTTATCAAATAACATTTTCCCAGTTAAAATTTCTCAGAATTTATTGAAGAATAGATAGTAATATATGAAGGTCCGGGGTTAAAAAGATCCAACACCGATGTGTCAAAAATCAGTAAAGTTAAGCATTGTTTAACAACAATATTTGAAAGTAGAGGGATGAAGATGTAAAACTAGCTATAACCTTGATTCTCATGACTTTGCGATCGGGAGATAAAAGGTAATCTTTGAAAATCCATAATAAATGTATTTTCTTCCGTTGGTAGTTTTTTTAGCATTAGTTAAAAATGTAATTATTTTGTATGGTTCAAATTAAAATAAGACATTAAACCTGTTTGCCACCTGGCTGTTCCAAGTTACTTCGCCTGTAGGGTAAAAAGGTCTACATTTTTGACATCAAGACAGCAAAAAAGTACATTTTTACAGTGATAAAGTTGCTGGCAGTTTTACTGAACGTAGTCATAATTGTTGGTTTAAGATGTCTTATTTGTTGTGATATAATTGGTTTGATTTTTATAATATAATTAATATTTGCTCAAAGTCAAATTGGACCTTTGTGCGTTGCCCTGCTCTACGTATATATATATACTTTTTATTAAATTGCCTTTACTGCATCGAATGTTACTTGAAACTTTTCAAAAAGCGGGTCAAAGAAGAAATACTTAATTCATTTTCTATCTCTCCTCGCAGAAATTTGAAAATTTTGTATAAGCTCAGTAGTATTATTCAGAATTATACACAAAATCCAGAATCCAAAAAGAATCTGAAAGACTTGAAACGTAATCAATAAGTTGAAAGACCAAAAAAGACTTGGATTGGATTATACCATGTTTTCTATAGAAAGTGTATAAAACTTTAAGACAAAATATAGACAAACTAATGGGGTTTATTTGATTTTATAATACCTTATTGTATATAGCATTCAAACAACACACATCCTTATACACTTAAAGTATTAATATTTTTGATTCCCTAGAAATTGTTTAGAATATATCTTACTTAGCAAAACAACGTTTGCCGGGTCAGCTAGTATATATATATATATATATATATACATATATGAATTATCTAATACGTCCCTTGTACTTCAATATTGTGATAACAATTATTCCCTAATAATTTGCATATTGAATTTCCACTATATCAAAAATAATATTTATCTAACCTTCATATACCCATAACTAATTCTATTACCATTATCCTTTCTCCCCCAGTACATCCCTGCAAGTATTACCACATCCTCTAATACAACCCTGCCTAGTGTTGCCAGATCAGGAACAAACACTCTTGAAGGGCGCCCAGAAAGGACATCTGTCCCTCTGTCCCTTTGACAGCGCATGCTCTTCGGCAGTCCGAGGATGGCGTTCGGCTTGGTAAGCCAATAATATAATAAAAATCCTTTTAAAAAATATTATTAATGGTGAAATAATGATAAAAGATTGTGTATTAGTATTCTTAGATAATTATAAAGTGTTTATTGCTAAGGATTTTTGTTACAATTGATGTTTTAGTGTGTGCAATGCAACAATGAAATGCTTACCAAGTTCTTATGTTGAATATGATACAAGAGTTGTTTTTATTGGTAAAGGAGTTTTTGGAAGTTTTGGAGGATGTCGAAGATGATTTTGCGAAATAACAAAGGTAATAACATTTTTTTGCCATTTTATTTAGTTCTTATTTTATTTAATTTTATTCGGAATCCTAATGGTGGCTTGTAGTGTTAATAAATATAAATGTTAACTCGTATGTTAACAAATACTTGTTCAGTATTTATTTAAATAATTTACTTTGCGGTTTATTTTATTTGATTAAAAATAAACGAATTTAAAATTAAAGTTTGTCTCAATAGAATTCAACAAATAATTATTTGGTATAAAATTATTATATATTATTATGGTATAAAAATAAATTATTATTTAATTGGTTGGTAATTGTTTTTTATGAAGAAATTTAATTTAAACACATAAATATAATAAATAACTATAGTTATTTATTATATTTATGTGTAGTGGTGTATGGCATCGTGCCTTAAGGCAAATTGCTGGAACTTCCCGTATCAGTTTAAATAATATGTTTAAATTTTGATATTTTATTTATTTCTCATTTATTTAAAAGTTTTATCGGATTCTAATGGTGGCTTGTAGTGTTAATAAATATAAAAATCAAGCCATGTGTTAACAAATAAAATTAATACTAGTTAAGTATTTATTTCATTAATTTACTTTGGGGTTTATTTTATTTAATACAGTAGATACAAAATAAAAACAAAGATGTTATAATTTTAATAACATTCAAAAAAATATTTTTTTTAACTTTTATTAATATTGTAACATCTTTGTTTTAATTTTGTATCTATTTTATTAAATAAAATAAAAAGCAAAGTAAATAATTTAAT
>NW_020539727.1:19397629-19419141 GCF_003426905.1 Ctenocephalides felis
GTATCGTATACCCAACGACCAAAAACCCGGCCTCATCCTCAGCCTCGCACTTCCACTCTCCATATCCTCCATTCGGACGCGTCGATGAAGAACCTCCGCCCTGTTTCGGATAAATCTGTGTCCGCCGCCACTGGACATACTACTAGACCCCCCTCGGTCGTAGACGTCAACATTTGACATCTTTCAACCAGACACGTTACTGATCACCAGGTCGTCTGTGGTTGCACAGGGCAGGGTAATTGTTTGGTGTTGGGGAACCAGGATTGTACCAGAAGCTGAAAGGTAAAGGATACATTATAATATATAGGGTTTATACAAAAACCGACATTTCAGAAAACCGGTTTTCGAATTTTAATTTTACTAAAAAACCGGTTTCAACCGGTTTTCGAATTTTATATAGAAAATAAATTTTGCTCGAACATTCTGTAAATTATCGCAAATTTAGTGTAATTTAGAATAGTATTTGACTGAATTTATTTATTGTTCAATTTTATAGATAGTAAACAAAATTATTTTAATTTTAATTAGTAGAACTAAAAAATAATAGTTTGTCTTGATTAAATAACTTTGAAAATATTTACTCGTATTCATGCATCATTTTCACATATAAGAATGAAAATATTTTTATGGTAGTGAAAGGAAAGTTTTCGAATAAATTAAAATAATTAATTTCTAAATAAAAAAAATCAAAATAAATAAATAAAGAAATATTAGATACATTTTGTTACATACTTTTTAATATAAATTTTAGTTTTAAAAACAATTAAGCTTAACTCGGGTATTGACTGTTCCGAGCAATTTTATTTAATTAATTTTAAACATTCTAATTATTTTTTGTTTAATAAAATACGATTTCAAAAAACTGAAAACGTCTATCAAATTTCTACATAGACGTGTCCTTTGTTTACTCACAAAATTTCCAGAAATAGAAAATACTCTCATACTTGCTACCAAATTATGCTTAATTGTTTTTAAAGTCTGATATAATAATTCCAAGTTTTTTTTCTTTAATTTGTGGCTTCTAGGGTTTAAAACTTTTTTTTTAAGTTTGAGTAGAGGAAGTTACTTTTTCAACAAGTCATACTGATTTAAATTAATATATACACTGGTACAAAAATCTAAATTAATATATACAAAACTTTTCTGGCAGACTGATAAGATATCAAATGCTATAGAAATTATATGAATTCAAAATTCAAAATGCTTTCATCTTTTCTATTTGGCTATATTTGTCATTTTTCATTTATACAGTGAAAATCGACTTTTTTCACTAAAAACCGATTTTCGAATTCCATAATTTTCGCCAAAAAAACGGTTTTTGAAAACCGACAAACCCTAATAATATATCAAAAGGTGGTAGAAAGTTTGATTTGAGGGATATTTTTTTTATTCATATTTATATTTATATTTATTTATATTTATATTTTGCATTTATATTTATATTTATATTTTGTATTTATATTTATATTTATTTTGTATGATTCTGAATTTGATGTTGACATATGTATCAACAAAGTCTAGTAATCGGGCATAACATCAATAAAAAAACATGAATTGATAAAATAATTGACATGAAAAACAAAAATTTATTTCAAATCCATACGTTCCGGCTATAATCCTAGCCTTCATTCAGTGGAAACTAAAAATAAAATTAAAAACTAAAACAATTGAATTGGAGTGAAGAGAAAAAATAAAAAGAGTAAATAGTACTTACAATTAGTTAATCTTAGTGTTAAATTGGAAAATTTTAATAATCCATGGTATCAGGATATGGTAATGCACGACACACTATGTATTATAAACATTAAACTTGTAATTACACAATATTTTCACAAAATACTAATTTAAAAAATCACAATTGGATAATGTGTCGTAGACTGGTTGAAGATATAATGGAGAAAGGACTTTTTTTTAAAAGTCCAAAATTATTGTTTTGTGAGAAATTTGGAAATACTATCTAAATAGAAGAGATTTGTGTCGCACAGCGTGTTAAGTTCATTCCGTTTATTTATTGTTTTATTGCTGTAAATAGTTAAAAAAGATCCTTCTATAATTCTTCGTTTGAATAAATTTTTGTTCGAATTGTAGTACAGTCGGGTTAGAAAAGTCCATATTGTGTATTAAAGTATAAATATGCTCTGCAATCATAGTTTTAAATTGCCTCGGATTTTTTTTAATTGTTTTTATGTTGTTGTAAACGTTTCATTAAGTTCTGCCTAGTTTCTCCTATGTAAATTAAATTACAATCTAGACAATTAATTTGATAGACGAGATTTCTACGTCGTTCGATATTAAAAAAGGTTTTTTTTTGGTAAAAATAGTACTAGTCGTTGTACTAAAATTGTTTACAAGTCGGAGTCCAGATTTATAAAATTTATATTTATATTTATATTTATATTTATATTTATATCTATATTTATATTTATATTTATATTATATTTTATTTTTTCTTACTTGCGCTTCCAGATGTGAAATTTGTGACATCCCTCCCCTGTCTCTGCGTCTTTCCAGCAACCGAACTACTGCTGCTGCTGGAGGCTGATGAAGCAGCAGTACTATCAGAAGATGTTCCTTTTTGCAGAAATATTGTATCATCGTACGATCTTGTTACGTCAGCTTGGGATTGTTTGATTTCTGCTGCTCGACCTAAAAATAAAAAGTATAATAAAATATTAATAAAATCATAATATGCATTTGATTTGCTTTAGAGCTTATAAAATTCAGCACAAAATCGCAATAAAAAATTTACTATAATATAACAACTTGCAGCTGAAAATCGCGGTCTAACCAGGACATATAAAATGTTTTTAATTACACTACAAATGTGTTTTAATAAACATTTTGATTTATAATTCCAAAACCAGTTATTATAGCTCAAAATAGTCTTCACACAAATTAAAGCTAATAAAATTTCACATAAAATCCTAATGAACTCAAAAACGCCTCCATCAATTAGCAACCACAATGCCTTGTTTTTCCTTACTTTCACCTATATAGGTTTATTCACAATCAGAGCAATTGATTTGGTAAACTGAATCTCTGAATTAAGGGGCACAACTAGTGTGAAATTTCAAAAAACCGAATTATCAATTTTTCCATATTTTAATAGAATTTATATACCTTTAAAAATAACATACCAAAATTTTAAATCGACATCTTAAATAGTTTTGGAGTTACAGCCATTTAAAGAGTATGCATATAGTATATAGTATAACGATAATTTTATCTTTAAACGCGTTTTTCTCGAAACAGCATTTTCCGAATTTGCTGCAGTGATTACTCAAAAACAAATGATCCGATCACTTTCAAATTTTTTTTACATGTTCTATGTATAGTTCTCCGTAAAATGAACTATCGATTTTTTGATCGGATCAAAAATCGAATTTTGGCAGTCCAAAAACGACCAAAATTTTGGGTAAAATTCGACTTTTTTTTAAAAAACGCCGTTATTTTGTCAATTTTTGATTTTTTTCTTTATCGTAGTTCATTTTACAGACAATATTATCTAGTTGAACGAGAATTTTTTTTTTTAAATTTCATCCACGTAGAAGACCGGAATCACTGCAGCAGTAAAGGGTCTTTTTTCGTCGCGCCGTTGGAGATCGACGATAACTTAAAAAGTATTTAATTTTTTTTCTTCAAAAATTTCACTATGTATTCTTAAAACATGTATAAATATATTCCTATAATTTTGAAATGATTGATAAAGTAGTTTTTTAATATAAATTCCCAAAAATCATCTTTTTTTAGGCGGTTACACTAGTTGTGCTCCTTGATACAACTTGTGCTAAAATTGAACTAAAGTTTTTATTACAACTATCGTTTAAATTTGTTCTGGGTAAAGTTGAATCTTGTTTTTGTACTATGTTTGTGGTATATTTTATTTTATATTCCGGTCTTGTAGAAATAATGTTTTTCGAACAAAAGAAGGCAGGTCGTCCTATTACCGAATCATATGGTTTTATCGTTTTCGTATTACGTTTTATGGCCGAGTGAGACCTCAAAGTGTCCGCATATCATCATTGGACGAATTAAAGAGGGATGTGGTAGAACAAATACTCAAAAACTTGAAAATCGACAATAATTTTAATACTGGTTAAAGCTTGTCATTATATTTTCATCGAGTGCAGATTGTTTGATTGGGCTGTATGATGATTAATTGAGACAGTTATTTTGGTTCACCTGCTTTAAGTTTGAATGAAGTTTTACATTTGGATTTAAACTTTCCCAACTTTTGTGGATCCTCACTCAATTTTCAGACCGGTTTATTACCCAGCATGAGAACGAAGCCACCTTCCAGTTGTCCATCCCTCAAAGCCAAGCAAATTTTGCACAATTTTCATTTAACCCCATAATTTTAGGATTTGAAGAAAGAATTCTTAGGAATTGAAGATAGATCAAGAATTGTAGAAAAAATATAGACTTTGGTGACCCTAATCACTGGCATTCCGTTGGCTACTTAAAAAGTACGCCCAGTCCTCGAGTCATCTCGGGTTAACGCATTTACTCTAGTCATGACACCGGACTTCCGTTGGCATACTCATTATGTATATCCAGACCTCGGGTTATCGCTGACACCAAAAAGTTCACTGGAATCGAAATTCAACCTATCCTTGTCCTTTAACTCACCAAATCGTGAGTTGTATGTTGTTTTTAGAACTGGATTTAGATACTTCATCCAAGTTGTACTCATGCAATCGTAATTGTCAACTGCAATTAATATCCAGTTACTTCTAGACAATGTACAAGGACATCGTGTTATTTTTCTATAAATATAGACTTTGGTGCAACGCCCTAATCACTAGTCTTCCGTTTGCTACTTAAAAGGAACGCCAAGTCCTCGGGTTTTCTCGAGTAAACAAATTTACTCTAGCCCTGACACCGGACTTCCATTGGCATACTCATTCCGTATGTGCAGAACTCGGGTTATCGCTGACACCAAAAAGTTCACTGGAATCGAAATTCAACCTCTCCTTGTCCTTTAACTCACTAAATCGTCTTTTGATGCTTAAGACTTTGGAACTGGATCTGGATTGTATGTCGTTTTTAGAACTGGATTTAGATACTTTATCCAAGTTGTCCTCATCGACTCCAGTCAATCAAACAATACTCCACGACAAGTTCGTATAATATTTCATTAACTTCGATGATTATGCCAGATGACTCTTATCCAGTTGTGGTGAACTACAAATGTGTTCGTACCCTTCATGGATTTGTGTAGGATTTCATATGCTGGAAGATTTCAAATTCACAACTCTGCTACAATCTGACTTCCTACCAAATAAATATAACGTGTTGACATGCATATTTGAACTAGTGTGAGGTCAACACTGAACAAGGAGTAAATGTGGGAATCAAAGGGGCCATGAGTTTCGATGAGTTTATAATGATATATTTTAATACATTTTTATAAAGCATAGAAGTATTCTTTGTATCAATTTTTATATTTCTATATGAGTATCTTCGATCCCCCAGCACCCTGTCTATTTCCTATCGTTGGCAAACTCAATTTCTATAAGTTGTCGCCGGCGAATCCGATACTTGACTACCTCCTTTTACCAGTAGCAGCAGTCGAGAAAATACTTTTATTTAGAACTTTTGAGAAGAAAACTGCGAATTGTGAAAGAAAAATGGCAACTAACACAACTACAACAATATATACACCATACACATAGATTTATGTGAGAATTATCGCAAACTTTTCGCTGGCTGTGAAAACGAACATTATAAATTCAAACAATACCCGAAACTTTTATCCCGTAGACACACGCGTGGTTTAACAAGGCCCATGTGGGCAAGCAAAAGGGTATACGTGGGTAAAGTGGATAATTGTACACTGAGGGTAGTAGATTTAAATTCCCAATCCCAGTGATGATTTGTCTAGGAATTTTATTGCATAAATTATAATTTTACCAAAAGTGGAGTTCATGTTTTTGTCACAAAATTTATAAATTTTTGAAGTAAAAAGTACCTTTTTTAAGCACGACTAAGGTGTAAATCCGTACAAATGCAACGGAAGTGCGTTACGGCAGAGTCGAGTGCCAATGATTCGTCATTCGCTCTCGATGATATCATTTCTATACGGGTCGATTGTGATTAGTCGTCGGGTATGTGAATAGAGATCTGTCGTTGTATACGTACCGGCGTCAACGTTGTATGCGTACCGATATAAACAAGCAAATCGGCATAGATAAATAAACATTTCAAAGTTACATCGTAGTACAAATCTTGGTTTAATGAAAAATGCCTGAATCAGAAGAATATTTTACCCTGATCCTTAAAAATAATAAAACAAACTAGTTGGTATCGGTATTTACAATTTATCCTTGAGGCAAGTTACATGAACTTCCCGATATGTGTAAATAATCGACTTAATCAATAAAAAATTAATTAATTTATGAGTCATTAAAAGTATTTCGAGTGGAATTATTACACACATTTAAAAACGAACAAACACGTTAACTCGGATTATTTTCTAAAAGCAAATTTTCAAAAATTAACAATTTTTATAATTGAAACAGATTCTATAGGTTTTTAATGGTTTAGTATGTTCATTAAGACCAAGAATCTATCGTTATACCAAGTAAATAATCCAATTTTAATTTTAACAAATGTCAACAAAACTACTCATTTTCTCAAACTTTGATAAATTTTTAAAATTAAACTACTTGTCGTAAAGGCTGTAATATTTCATTTCAGTTAAAAAAAGTTCCATGAAAATCGGTTTAAATTTTTTTCAACAGTTAATTACAAGAAAACGACTCGGTAGATTTTCACCTAAAACTGATCATTATCATTCCCAACTAAAATCTTCCGAACAGTTTTTGATCTTTTTAAATCGATTCGGTAGTATGAGCTTAAATGTGGACGAAAAGTTTAACACTTTTTTCCAAATTGCAAAAAAACGGCACGGCCGATCGTCGCATAAAACTGAGAAACGATAAATCTCATCGTGATAAACCAAATGGCTTTTAAATTTCTGAAATCGGTTCAGGCGTTTTTGAGCAAACGTCGATGAAAGGTCTAATTTTGACAAACGCCAAAAAAACGATATTAATTTTTGCCAATTCTTAAGATTAAACGACTTGTAGTAGTGCCGTAATATTTTAGTATGATCTAGAAGACTATGGTATCAACCGTCGAAAAAATAATAAAAATCAACGAAACATTTTTGTTTAACACTTTATTACAAGAAAACGACCCGGCAAAAATCATCTTTATCAAAAACTAACCACGTCGATTCGTAGAATCAAATTAGGGTACTAGGGAAAGAATTGAATTTGTGTTCAATATTTTTGGTACTGACAATTTTTAATATATCATCTTATTTAGTATCAGATGTGTAGAAATTTTTCCTGAAACAACCCTTAGACCAGGTGTTGAATTTTAGAATATTTACATTCACTTAGCATGTACGTTTATAGTCGTTCGTGAGTCGCTCGGAAACATTTTAATTTCCGTAGCCACTTTGTAAAATTAGCATGCACTTAAATTATAAATTACATTACACACTCCTTAATAAATACACACACACACACACATATATATATATATATATATATATATATATATGTATATATCGTGTACAAGTCCATTCTCTTGACGAAAACAAGTAAATAAATAAGGGGACTTTATTATAGGCCATTAAGTTTTATGGTTTCATACCGAAGGGAAGGCAAAAGGGCCGCTTATAAAAATCTAATATATAATTCGGTGCAAAATCACGGCAAAGGAGGAAGTATAATTTTTAACGTGCCCATTTACAAGCAATGTTTACAACGGTCGTAAATCATGAACGTTTAACCCTAACCCTTGACCTTACCCTAATATAACCTTAACTAACAATCTTGGATATCAATGATATAATACAATGATACATAATAATGCATTAAAAAGATAGAAATATTAAGGTCAAATTTAGTCACACTAATATTTTGAACTTCCCGAAAGAGTCGTTTTCATCAAAAAAATTGATTCGCTAATTTTATGTTTTCTCGACGTTTCAAGCCATTCTGAATCGAATGAGACCTGAGACCAAAGTGTATGTGTGTGTGCGAACAGATTTTTCGCCGTAAATCAACGTTTTCTCAAAAACGGCTAGACCGATTTCAAAAATTTAAAAGCCACTCGATGTATCTCGATGAGGACTAGCGTTTATCAATTTTCCGCGATGATCAGCCAAGCTGTTTCTTTGTAAATAGCAGAGGAGTGAAAATTTTTTCGTCCAAGTTTTAGCCCGCAATTTGAATCGATTTTGAAAATTCGAAAGATATTCGTTGGGATTCGACGTGGTTAGTTTTTGATAAATATAATTTTGGCCGGGTCGTTTTCTTGTAATAAAGTTTAAAAAAAAAAAATTCGATGATTTTTATGAATTTTTTTTGGACGATAGGTACCTTAGTCTTATAGATGTTTAGAGAAATAAATTTTAATCTCAAAGTTCAAAGTTAAAATTTGTAAGATATTTTGGTATCTAAGATTAGATCAATTTTTTAACACTTAAAGGTAGTTATTAAATTATTACTCAGTCTATCTAATTCTACAGGAACCCAAAAAGTTTACTGTAATTTTTATTATTATCTAGTAGTTAATACTAACATATGTTGATAATATGCCATCAACTAATTTTATAAGAGATATCAGTATATTTTAGTATATTTTTCTACCTTTTTCTCTCGGTTGTAAAAATAATGCATTTTTCTGTAACAAAAAGTCGTAACTGGATATTTTGATGTTTTTCTGTTTTGTACATCTAATGGTATATTATGTCTCATCTCGATGATGTTTCTATTGTTAGGATTTTATAAAAATATATTTGTTTTTCTTGCACACACTTATTTATACTAGTAGAATGCCTATTGGCAAGTAGATTTGAAAATCTATCTGCCATCATGTGGATATTTATTAAAAATTGTCAATCCCCTTGAACTCCTAATCTGAACTTTTGTATATTGAAAGTACTAATTCTCAATTGTAAAAACTAGGTTTACGATTTTGATTATTAATTATCCTATCGGCAAGTAGTTTCTAGACATTGTCGTACATGTCCAACATAAATGTTCAACAAATCTAAACAAAAATAGAAAAAGTAATGGACTTTTTTTGGTTTTGACTGCGATTTTGAAACGTTAGGGACTTGCGTAATTAGAAAATATTATAGATTACTGAATTTAGTACACAATTGCAGAATATTGTATTAAATTTAGACGAATTTAAAAGTTATGAAATTATTGATTCAGGTTCTTAACAACATCTAATCTAAATATCTAAATATCTAAAAACTGCAAAACAGTGTTTTCATATGAAATTTTTGAGTTATTTGACCAAAATCAAAAAAAATGTCCCGAATTTTCTAATTATTGCTACTAAAGAATGAAATATCGAATTCAAAGTCGTTTTATTCAAAACTTTTATGTCGGAGTGTATAGAACTGTTTCCACGCAAATGTAGAAAATTTTATCTAGTTTCACACAATCTACTGTGCTTTCATATGAAATTTGTGAGTTATTTGAAAAAACCAACAGTGTGCCGAATTTTCTATTAATTGCTTCTCCCTATCAGTACAAAGTAAATGTTTTTTTTTTGATTAATCCAAATCGGATTATCACACACATCAAATTTTTCTAAATTATGCTAAAATGTTCAGAAACCTCTGAAACGTAAAGATATGCAAAAATTTATATTTCAATTTTTGGATGATTACAATAACTTACCCTGCGCGAAGTTAAAAATGCGGAAAAATAACATGTCCAAAATTTGCAATACATATACATTAATGTTACAACATCTAATTATGTGTCCATATTTATGAGTATACGTACTTGCTCTAAGTCATTACGCTTTTAATCACCCTATCGGCAAGTAGTTTCCACAAATCCATCCCCAATGTCCTTATCTAGTATAAAATCTTCAATCTCCTATCCTCTGGCAATCGTCGCAATCGTAGTCGTAGTCGTCGTCGTCTCATTCAGATATGATTATTCCATCTGGATCGATATTTCGCCCCTCTCGCCACCACCATACCCCTTGCACTCGATTTCTACCCCTATTTCCCTTCGGGGGATAGAAATGGATATATACATACAGATATGTACAGGGAAGGCGAAAGGAGAGGGGCCGAAATGCGCAAATTCTGCGCGCAACTCGCAACGGAGAAACGAAAGGAGAAATCCTTCTACGACCAGACTAGACTAGACTAGACTGGCCAGGGAAGGGCCAGATGGAGGAAATGGTTAATTTTTTTTGTATTTAGGGGTGAAGATTTGATTGCGTTTTGGGGATGGACATGTGTGTTGATGGGCTGATGGTTATGCCTACAGTTATTGCACATTTGTTTCCCATTGTATGACACTAGTTTTATCGATTGCAGTTTATCCACGGTTACGTTTTATTTTGTTTAAATGTCTAAAATGCGATATATTTTTTTAGCTCCTTGTTACATAGTTAATAAGTATATTTTTACATAGTTATAAAATTGATTAACTTCTCGTAGGGTAAGTTATTGTAATCGTCCAAAATTCGAAATTGAAAATTTTTGCATTTCTCAACGTTTTGAAGATTTCTGAACATTTTGGCATCCCTCAGAAAAATGTATGTGTGTATGTTTTGTATGTCCGCATTTTTCGCCCACGTTTTCGGGCGCACGGATCAACCGATTTGAATGGTTCAAAAAACATTCAATTCCTATTGATAGGGAGATGTGCTGATTAGTTTTTGGCAAAGGCAAGTACAGTCGTTACGGAGATACGGAGCAAAGAGTGCAGAAAATAGAAATCGAGTTTTTGAGAGAACGGAACGTCCGATTTAAATGGTTTAAAAAAACATTCAATTCGTAATGATTGGGAGAAGAGGTGATTAGTTTTTGGCAAAGGCAGGTTTAGCCGTTTTGTAGATGCCGAGCTAAATGTGCAAAAAATGCCAGTTTTTGAGATAACTAAGCATCCGATTTGAATGATTCAAAAAACTTTCTGCTTGTATTGGCGAAAAAATTGCTTTCGAGGAAAGATTTTTTCCAACAATTTGTTTTTGAATATCAAAAATAATTTAGATTTTAATTCTAATTCTAGCTAATTAGCTAAGCTAATAATTGAGCAATCTCTACAATAAGTACATTATTTTTCTTTAAACTTTTTTTTAACTGCTATAAAAACTATAATTTACATAAAACGTAACGTTTTTGAATTCGTATATAATCTTAAATATTTTTTAGTTGCCAATAAATACCTTTGCTATAAGTTTTTCCTAAAATCTTACTTCTTCCTAGAATCAAATTAATAAATAATTGATCTCCATTGAATTTAAAAATCTCTATTGAAAATTAAAAAAAAAAAAATAGTATCTACTAGAATAATTTTCATTAGAATTCTGTAACAATGAATTATTTGAAGAATGAAATCTAGGATCAACTAATTAAATAAAATCCAAATCAAAACGAATTTTATTAGACGCCTAAAATTTTTTTGGCAATTTGATGACGTCATAATAAATAGTAAAGTACTTTTTAAATTATAGTGTCAAATAATTTTATGAAAATTGCATCTAAAAAAAATACTTTCCATTAGAATTCTTTAATTATGAATTTTATTATAAATGAAATCAAGGATCTATCAATGAAATGAAACCCTAATAAAAACAACTTTTATCTGACGCCTTAAATTTTTTTTGGCAATTTGATGAAGTTATAATAAAGTAAAGTAATTTTTAAATTATTTAAAAATTATAGTTCTGTACAGTAAAAAATGTAAATTATAGTCCAATTGGAGCAAGTGCATTTTATTCAAAAAATTATTTCGAAATCTTAAAATAATAAAATGATTTATAAAGGTTTATAGTTAACCGTGATATTTAATTTCCTTCAAGATCGATTAATCTTAAATAAGACGCAATTTTGCTAATTACTTTACTAATATATATATAACTAAATTGCACAATTAGTCATAGTTCGAAGAAACCTCGATAAATTCTTATATTTTCATTAAACCATAAACTGGCACCTGATAACAGAATTGCTTTTGTAATTATAAATTATAATTATTGCTATTATTATTATATAAATATCGCAAAATATATGGTGATTCATGTAATAAGAATTTATTTATAACACTGTTTTTGTAATTTAATACCCCTTATTAGGTCATTATAAATGACGTTGTTAGGTCGCAATTCCAAGAAATAATGTTTGATTATTAGAACTTTGTTTTTGATTTATTTGAAAAGATTAAATTTCGAAATATGAATCAACAGGATTGTTAATATATATATATATATATATATATATAAAGTGGTTCTCAATATGGATTTTTTCGATTTTTTTGCTCCCATGGCATCAAATGCTTCCAAAATGATAAAGAAACATTATTTTCCAAAGAATTCTGTTCTAAGAGTTTTAAAACGTTATATACGTAATTATAGATCTTTTTGTATTATAAACCAATAGCAAAAAAGCGGAAGGGAGATATTTGACATCCTAATATAATAATATATGGGAACTTAAACAAATCTCAACAGAAAAGTGCTAAATATAAAAAAATTTAACCGATAAAATCCTTCTAGATACCAAAACTTTAAATATTACATATTTATTTTATTTAATTTTGTTTGAAAAGTTTTTAGACGTTATATACAGATTTGTAGATAATTTTATCAGCTTTCTAACAATATATAATACTATTGTTATATTTTAAAAATTCTTAATAAAAATAATCGTGGATTTAAAAAAAAAGCAACCGATGAAACTAATTATATAAGATAATTGACTAATGTTGTATGTTTATGGTATACGCTTATAAAATAATTTATTGCAAACATTTTAAAGAAAAAAATATAAATTTTAGTATTTGCTGTCATAGTAGACATAATTAAGATTAATATATTCAAATTGCAGCAATCTAGTATAAATAGTGTAAGTTTAAAAAATAATTAAAACCTTGCAACACAAATGTTTCATTCTTTTAAGGAGCATACGTTCATGAAATAATTTTTTTCGGTCGTTTTAATGCGAATAATAGTAAATTTAGTATTTGTTGTTATACTAGACATATGTAAGAATAGTATATTTAAAGTACAACAATCTAGTATAAATAGTATAATTTTCACAAATTATTTAACCGAGTTACAATTTTTCTTCAATTTGAATGAGTACATGTTCACAAAATAAATTATTTCGGACATTTTAATGCAAAAAATATTAATGTTAGTATTTGTTGCTAAAGTAGACATGTTTAAGAATAGTATATTTAAATTACAGCATCCTAGTATAAAAAGTATAATTTCAAAAAATTATTAAAAACCATATTGCAACACAACTTATTCATTCTAGTAACGAGTATATGCTCATAAAATAATTTATTTCGGACATTTTAATGCAAAAAATATAAATTTTAGTATTTGTTGTCATAGTAGACATATTGAGAAATAGTATATGAAAATTACAGCATTCTCGTATAAATAAAATAATTTTAAAAAATAATTAAAATTCAAACTACAAGTGTTTATTAAAATGGGAATCGTGGTGCCTAGTAGCATTCAGAAAAGTTCAATTTTCAGGCAACTTGCCTTAAGGAAAAATGCCTCATACACATATTTAGTCTTAGTATAATTTAAAAATATACTAATCTAAATGAAGTTTCCTACAAATGATATCATTTCCCAACTTTTGTAATTAATAATTCATTGAAGTTCCAAAAACAAGACGTCGACATCCCTAAACGCACTCTATCTATATAATTATATTAAAAACTGGAAAAATACACATGGTATTTTATTAAACAAGTTGAAATATGATAATTCCATTCCTTATTTGGCCTGTTGACAAGTTGTATTCATATATATTCATGTATTTTCTGACATTTATTGAAATTATATACCTACTTGAAACGCCCACGAAGGAAAAATATTATAATGATAACATCTCGATAGGGAAACAAGAGAAAACCCACAACCCACTCGGATAGAATAAAATAGGTTGATAATAAAATGTAAATAGATGACGGGATTTATTCATGAAGATATCATTTTATGGATAATGAGGAATTTTTTTTAAATGTATATACTACATTTTGTTTATGTATCAATTATAATCACACCTAGTTACTTGAAGTTACTATTGTGATTTTTTTTTTCATTAGAATGGCCGAAATAAATTTTTACTTGGACAAAGTACATATAAAATGTGTATAAAAGCAAATCTGAAATCATCCAAAAATATCTCAAGTCATCCAAAAGATATTAGACCATCCAAAAAGATCTAAAATCATCCAAAAAGATTTCAAATCATCCAAAAAGATTTCTAATCGTCCAAGAAGATCTCAAATCTTTCCAAAAAGATTTAAAATGATTCCAAAAAGATATCAAATATTTCCAAAAAGATCTCAAATCACTCAAAAATACTTGAAATCATCCAAAAATACTTGAAATCGACCAAAAAAACTTGAAATCGACCAAAAAGACTTGAAATCGACCAAAAAGACTTGAAATCGACCAAAAAGACTTGAAATCGACCAAAAAGACTTGAAATCGACCAAAAAGACTTGAAATCGACCAAAAAGACTTGAAATCGACTAAAAAGACTTGAAATCGACCAAAAAGACTTAAAATCGCCCAAAAAGACTTGAAATCGGCAAAAAGACCTCAGATCACCCAAAAAGATCTCAGATCACCCAAAAAAATCCTCAGACCATCCAGGAAGACATCTAATCACCCAAAGAGACCTCAAATCACCTGGAAAGACCACAGATCACCCAAAAAGAACTCAGATTATCCAGGAAGACCTCTAATCACCCAAAAAGATCTCAGATCATCCAGAAAGACCTCAGATCACCCGAAAAGACCACAGATCACCCAAAAAGATCTCAGATTATCCAGGAAGACCTCTAATCACCCAAAAAGATCTCAGATCACCCAGAGAGACCTCAGATCACCCGAAAAGACCACAGATCACCCAAAAAGATCTCAGATTATCCAGGAAGACCTCTAATCACCCAAAAATATCTCAGATCATTCAGGAAGACCCCAAAGAGACCTCAAATCACTCAAAAAACTCAGATCACCCAAAAAGATCTCAGATCACCCAAAAAAACTCAGATCATCCAAAAAGATCTCAGATCACCCAAGAAGACCTCTGATCATACAAAACGACCTCTAATCACCCAAAAAAACTCCAAAAAGACCTCAGATCATCCAAAAAGACTTGAAATCAGCCAAAAAGATCTTTAATCATTCAAGAAGATCTAAAATCATGCCAAAAACATTAAAATCATCCCAAAAAGATGTCAGGTCATCCAAAAAGATCTCAAACCATTTCAAAAAGATCTTAGATCGTTTCAAAAAGATCTTAGATCATTTTAAAAAGATCTTAGATTATCCAAAAATATGTCAGGTCATCAAAAAAGATGTCGGATCACTCAAAAAGATCTCAGAAAACCCAAAAAGATCTCAGATCATTCCAAAATGATCTCAAATCACTCATAAAGCATTAAAATCATCCAAAAAGATTTTAGACCATCCAAAAAGATCTTAGATCACCCAAAACGATCTTACAATTAGATCATTTAAAAAGATTTCTAAGCTTTTCTAAGAAGATCTCAAATCAATATCGTTTTATTTTTAATATTTAACAAAATATTTTAAAAATAGGTAAAAATTGCAAATTTTGAAAATTTGGAAAGTGAAAATTTAGGTTTGTATGTAAAAAACAAAATAAAATGTCCAAAAATCCAACAAATCTCAGGGGTAAAATAAAATTAAACTATTACTCGATCAATTTCTTATTGTAAGCCTAATGCTAAATGCCACCACCACCCATTTCAAACATAAAGACAACATCAATTCCTTATTATTATTATTACAAAATAATTCGTTTTTTTCATCATTCCGCCTAATATTGTTAGAGAAAATATTATTTTTCCTCCTCGGAGAATCTCCGACGTCTGTTCATAAATTATGAGTGATTTTTATCGAACTTTTGGGAGGAGGATGAGGAGTAGAAGTCTCTACCATAGAAAATAAAGTAAAGGAAAGATTGCCGAAAAAAGTGACATTTGTAACGAACGTATCTCCTCTCCTGACTGCTTTTATCGTTTGTAAAAACGGAAAATAACTGAAACTGAAAATACTGAAAATAACGTCTCTCGGTAATGTAATTTCATGAGATAACGACTCCGACTCCGACTTCTGCGACTGCTGCGACAAAATATATGGGCGAAATGTTATATGAGATGTAATATGCCAGGGAATTTCTTTTTGACCTACACCAAATTTAGATTTGAAGATACTTATAACCCTCCTATAACGCGGTGAGTTACAAGAAACTCGTTTTTAACTTACAAAACAGGCTAATTCGTAGCGCGTTCTACGGAAACCGCCTATGGCGTTTTATGGGAAGCGCGCTATAAGAACATCAGAATTATCACACTATTATTATATCATTTGTACCGCGATATATAGAGACCAATAAATACAATAGACACAATAGGTTAACAATTGTTTTTATTGAAATGAAGAGGCTATTTTGAAAATTATGAAATGAAATACTATTTTGAAAAAAATATCGTCAGTATCAACTACAGTCTCGACAGTGTTAAAATAGTCTCAATGGTATAAAAATAGTCTCGGCAGTATCAAAAATAGACTCGGGAGTATCAAAAATAGACTCGCCAGTACCGAAAATAGTCTTGCTTGTAACAAAAATAGTCTCCCCGGTATAAAAATTGTCTAGGCCAATATCAAAAGTAGTCTCGGCAGTATCAAAAATAGTATAAGCGATAAAAAAAGTCTCGGCAGTATCAAAGATAGTCCAAATAGTATCTAAAACAGTCCAAATAGTATTAAAATAGTCCAACTAGTATCAAAAATAGTCTCGGCGGTACCAAAAATAGTCTCCCCGGTATAAAAATTGTCTAGGCTAATATCAAAATAATCTCGGCAGTATCAAAAATAGTATAAGCGGTAAAGAAAAGTTTCAGCGGTGTCAAAAATAGTCTCGACGGTATAAAAATAGTCTAAGCGGTATGAAAATAGTCTCGACAGTATCAAAATAGTCTCGGCGGTCTAAAAATAGTCTTGACAGTATCAAAAATAGTCCCTACAGTATCAAAATTAATCTCGGCGGTATAAAAATAGTCTCGACAGTATCAAAAATAGTTCAAATAGTATCAAAAATAGTCTAGATACTATAAAAAATAGTCTTTACTATAAAAGTTGCCTCGATACTATAAATATGTAGAATAGTATAAATGATAGTATAAAAATGTTCTCGATAGTATAAAATATTCTGAACGGTATAAAATGTTCTTGATAGTATAAAATAAAATGTTCTGAACGGTATAAGAATGTTCTAGACAGTCTTAAAATTGTCTCAGAAGTATCAAAAATAGTCTCTAAAGTATAAAAAAATCTGAACAGTATAAAAATGTCTCTATAATATGAAAAAATGTCTGTATTATAAAAATTTCTGGACAGTATCAAAAATAGTCTAGATAGTATCAAAAATAGTCTCGACAGTATCAAAAATATTCTATATAGTATCAAAAATTGTCTTTACTATGAAAATTGCCTCAATACTATAAATATGTAGAATAGTATATTATAAATGTGTTATAATAGTATAAAAAGGTTCTAAAAAAATCTGAAAATTGTTTTGATAGTACATAAATATTTTCTATAGCATATAAGTAGTCTCGAGTGTCTAAAAATTGCCTAGATAGTATAAAAAGTGCCTACACACCATAAAAACTGCCACGGCAGTGTACATTTTTTTGGATATTTTGAAAATTGTCTAGGTAATATAAAAATTTCCTCGACAGTATAAAAATGTTTCGGATATTTTGAAAATGTTCTGGATACTCTGAAAATGATCTTGGTAGTATCAAAAATCGCCTCAATAATATTTTAAAATTAAAATTCTATTAAAAATGCTCCCTTTGTACTTCTTTAGAACACAAACGACAATATTATTTTTATTCAATAAAATAGGAAGTTATCAAGGAGAGAAGTACGAAATATCATCAAAAGAGCGAGTACTATATAAACACTCTAATAAAAGACCTGCTAAAACAAGTACCTATAAGAAGATTAAAAAGAAAGTGGCCGCAAGATTTAATAAATTAACAATCAAAATATTTATGTAATATTATGTAAATGTATATTTATATAAATTCTCCACTGGGGGAATTTCCAAAAACCCTGTACCCGTCAGCAAATAACCTCATTGAACCCAAGGTTCAGATTGGTTATAAGAAATAAATAAAAAAAAATAAAAAAAAAATAATAAAATGAAAAAATCTTTTATCCTACCTGGTGCCGCAAAAACAGCGATCGCAACCACCAGCAGAGGCGTCGTCCAGTTGCAAAAAATCCCTGTCGACCATGATGGCGTGTCAGCACGTCCGCCACTCCTCTTCATGACGTCGTCATCGTCCGCCACGAGGGACCCTGAATCCTTCGTCTCTCGTACACACACCACCAATAGTAATAATACACCGAAATTTATAGACACAAACTACTACACTACACAAAAACACTGGTAATAATTGACTCAGTAATAATCAGTTTGTGGAAATCAACTATTTGTAGAACTCGGTTTGCGGAAGATCCAAGGTGATTCAAGTCTTGGTAAATGTCAATACTTTGGTAACACCAGTTGATTTCAGTGGCTAACTTTAAATGTAGTCTGGAACTATTTTAGGTTCAAAAAAGTGCATTTTCTGGACCACCAGGAAGAATCTTCAATGTTAAAAGATATGACAAATGCACTTCTTGTACAATGAGTTCCTAAAAGTACTTCTACTTTTACTTGCTTTCTTGTCAGTTACTAAAACTAATCACCATCCAAGTGATAATTCATATACTAGGCAAATAACACCAAAAATCACCCAACATTCTTTTATTCCATTTGAGCACAGTAAATTGGTAAGACTTCTTCCAAATTACTGAACCAGAAACTTCTCTTGTACCCCTTGTTTTTTAATTTTATTTTAAAACTTCTAGGCTAAAATTGCAGCCACTCAATCAATTCCTTATTTTTGTTTCCAGTAACCCTTCAAGTCGACTATCTATATCAAAATTGGTCAATCTTGAGCAAGTTACCAGCTTGTTCTTGTAGACTCTGTTACCCCTTGAGGAAGGATTCCTTTGGAATTAATTAGAACTTTGGCCACCAGGAAGATTCTTCAATGTTGAAAGATATGACAAATGCACTTCTTGTACAAATAGATCATGAAAGTACTTCTGCTATCATTTGCTTTCTTGTCAGTTGCTAAAACTGATCACCAACCAAGTCATCCAACATTCTTTGATATCAATTGAGTAAAGTAAATAGGTAAGACTTCTTCCAAATTACTGAACCAGAAACTTCTCTTGTACCTCTTGTTTTTAAATTTTATTTTAAAACTTCTAGGCTAAAATTGAAGCCACTCAATCAATTCCCTATTTTTGTTTCCAGTAACCCTTCAAGTCGACTATCTATATCAAAATTGGTCAATCTTGAGCAAGTTACCAGCTTGTTCTTGTAGATTCTGTTACCACTTGAGGAAGGATTCCTTTGGAATGAATTAGAACTTTGATCACCAGGAAGATCCTTCAATGTTGAAAGATATGACAAATGCACTCCTTGTACAAATAGATCATGAAAGTACTTCTGCTATCATTTGCTTTCTTGTCAGTTGCTAAAACTGATCACCAACCAAGTCATCCAACACTCTTTAATACCAATTGAGCAAAGTAAATTGTTGAGCATTCTTCCAAATCACTGAACCAGAAACTTCTCTTGTACCTCTTGGTTTCAAATCCAAAAACGCCTAGGCTAAAATTGCATCCACTCAATCAATTCCTTATTTTTGTTTCCAGTAACCCTTCAAGTCGACTATCTATCTCAAATTTGGTCAATCTCGAATAAGTTACCAGCTTGTTCCTGGAGATTCTGTTACCACTTGAGAAAGGATTCCTTTGGAATTAATTAGAACTTCAGAGAATTAGGTAAGTTTACGATGAGGACCTTCTGAAGAGGTTTTAGAACAGTGAAGGACAGTTGAAGTTGAAGTTGAAGTTGAAACTGAAGATCAGTTGCTAGTTAGTTGCACTGTAGACAGATGAGAGGAGAGAGAGCTACTGCCAATTATCTGAAAAAGGAATTAGAAATATGAATCATAAATTTTTAAACAAAGTCAAAATTAATAATTAAGAGAAAACCTGTTTCATAAAATAAATTTTACCACGATATTCTTAATATGCTCGTCGAGACCTTTCAAATGATACCTCACATGCATTTTTACCATACAAAAACTTTTTGGCCCTTTGTACTGTTTATAGTATGACATACTATAAATAGTACAACGGGTTAAAAATATTTTTGTATAGCAAAAACGCATGTGGGGTATCATTTGAAAGGTCTCGACAAGCATTTTAAAAATATTGTGATAAATATGATTGAAACAGTAAGTTTTTCATTTTAAAACGAAAAAAATGGCCGAATATTGCCAAAATTAATAATTAAGAGAAAGCATTCTTCAGAAAATAAATTTTACAACGATGTTCTTAAAATGCTCCTCGAGACCTTTCAAATGATACCCCACATGCATTTTTACCATACAAAACCTTTTTTGGCCCTTTGCACCGTTTATAGTATGACTTATACTATAAATAGTACAATGGGCAAAAATTTTTTGCATGGTAAAAATGCATGTGGGGTATCATTTGAAAGGTCTCAAAGAGTAGTTTACGAATATTGAAGTAAAAATTATTTTCTGAAAAAGATTTTTTGAAAATTATTGATTTTGACAATACTTGGTACATTTTTTCGTTTCAAGAACAAAACTTTGCAGATAGAATTTCACATTCAAATTATAATTTGTAAAAATGTGTAAATGATGTATGTTTATATACAAATTGACACATAAAACAATTATGTTTTTTAATTTTAATTAAAATGTACTATTTATGACTAAAAAAAAAATTGTTAGAACTTAGTATTTATAAAATACTATATTAAATGTTTTCGTAATTAAATCTTTTATAAGAAAAATATCAATGCACTTATTAAAAAATAAACAAACTATATTTATAATTATTTAAATTTCATAACTTTAATCTAATGTAATTTTATATTTTCTGCACTAATTTTAACAAACGATTATCAACTGTTATACTATATATTTTATTACTAACTATGAATAAAAAGTCGCAAAATTTTGTTAATTTGATAATTTTATATGTTTAACACTTGAGAAGTAATATACCATAAAAAACAGCAAGTAATTTTACTAATTCACTACTAATTTAAAACAAAACTCGAGTTTATTTAATTAAATTAATTTTAACACCTTCTATATTTTTATACCAATTTTAATAAATTATTATCAACTATCAAACTATTATTTAATTAGAATTCCATTACAATGTAATAAATTTCTAGGAAAAATTGCGCCTGGTATGACAAACAAATATAATAATATATATATATATATATATAAATTTATAATTCTTATGAAAACTTTCATAAGAGATTATCCTATAGAAAA